>NC_051183.1:25789796-26089796 GCF_013339695.2 Rhipicephalus sanguineus | reverse complement strand
ACGCGATTGACAGCCTGCAAGGCGCCGAATTCTTTTCATCTCTCGATTTGCGCTCAGGGTACTGGCAAGTACCTATGGCTGATGACGCTCGACCGAAGACCGCCTTTGTCACGCCCGACGGCCTGTACGAATTCAACGTCATGCCGTTTGGGCTGTGTAATGCGCCCGCCACCTTTGAGCGCATGATGGATACCGTTCTGCGCAACCTGAAATGGCACACGTGCTTGTGCTACCTCGACGACGTCGTCGTGTTTGCTCCGGACTTCTCCACGCATCTTCAACGCCTCCGGCATGTTTTGACGCGTTTGAGCGACGCCGGTCTGCAACTCAATCTAAAGAAGTGCCGATTCGCAGCACGACAGCTGACAATCCTCGGCTACGTCGTGTCGAAGGACGGAATTCTTCCCGATCCAGCCAAGCTTCGGGCCGTGACCGAGTTCCCCAAACCTACGTCCGTCAAAACTGCGCAGTTTCGTAGGACTGTGTTCCTACTTTCGGCGCTTCATTCGAAATTTCGCGACTATCATATCGCCACTGACGAAGCTCCTCGGAAGTACGGGCCCCTCCATTCGTGGTCGTCAGAGTGCGACGACGCTTTCGCAAAGCTCCGTCGTTTGTTGACGTCGCCTCCCATACTACGCCACTACGATCCTACGGCCCCAACGGAGGTACACACTGACGCCAGTGGTGTAGGCCTCGGCGCTGTCCTTGCGCAGCGCAAACCAGGGTTCCCCGAATATGTCGTGGCATATGCAAGCCGTACGCTTACCAGAGCCGAGACCAATTACACAGTCACGGAAAAAGAGTGCCTGGCGATCATCTGGGCCCTTACAAAGTTTCGACCTTATTTGTATGGTCGCCCATTTGATGTCGTCACCGACCATCATGCACTATGCTGGCTGTCGTCATTGAAGGATCCCTCAGGGCGTCTCGCCCGCTGGGCACTTCGCCTGCAAGACTACGACATCCGCGTGCTGTACCGCAACGGACGCCAGCATGTTGACGCCGACGCCCTCTCGCGCTCTCCCTTGCCTGACGACAATGCGCCCTGCTCAGTATCTCACATAGCTGTTGCTTCAATCGACGTTCACACCATCGCTACCGAACAGCGCAAGGATAAATGGATCACCTCGCTGATCGACTTGCTGGCGGATCCGTCGGCAACACCATCCACTCGCGCGTTGCGTCGTCAAGCCCACCATTTCGCCATTCGTGACGACCTACTGCACCGACGCAACTACAACGCCGACGGCCGCCAGTGGCTACTAGTGATACCCCGCAGTCTGCGTTCTGAAATATGCGAGGCCTTCCACTCTGACCCGCAATGCGCGCACTCTGGGGTAACCAAAACTTACCACCGCATTCGACAACGATACTTCTGGCGAGGGATGTACCGCTACGTGCAGAAGTTTGTTCGCTCCTGCCTCGATTGCCAACGCCGAAAACCTGCAACGCACGTGTCGCCAGCAGGTCTACAACCATTACCTTGCCCTAACCGTCCGTTTGGGCGCGTGGGCATCGATTTGTATGGACCACTTCCTCTGACTTCGGCTGGTAACCGCTGGGCCATCGTCGCTGTTGACCATCTAACGCGATACGCCGAAACCGCCGCCCTCCCAGCGGCTACAGCGCGCGATGTGGCCTCCTTCCTGCTCCACCGATTCATGCTGCGTCACGGTCCGCCTCAGGAGCTGCTCAGTGATCGAGGCCGTGTCTTCTTGTCGGAAGTCGTCGAAGCCATTCTCAAAGAGTGCAACGTCGTTCACCACAAAACTACTGCTTACCACCCGCAGACGAATGGCCTCACCGAACGCTTTAACCGCACGCTCGGCGACATGCTCTCAATGTACGTCGCAGCCGACCACACAAATTGGGATGCCATTCTGCCCTTCGTCACGTACGCCTACAATACCGCCTCTCAGAGCACTACTGGTTTCTCGCCATTTTTCTTATTGTACGGCAGGCACCCGTCGCACACCATCGACACCATCCTTCCCTACAGGCCGGATCGATCTGAATGTGCGCCTATTTCGGACACAGCCAGGCTTGCTGAAGAATGTCGCGAGCTTGCGAAGACCTTTACAACGCACGAACAAGAGCGGCAGAAGAGCATTCGCGGTGGCACCACCACTTCTGGGTGCACGTTCCTCCCTGGAGCGCTCGTGTGGCTCTCGGTCCCGACCGCTGCAACTGGCCTCTCTTCCAAACTACTGCCCAAATACGAAGGCCCCTACCGTGTCGTCGAACGCACGTCCCCGGTCAACTACCTGATTGAACCCACTGAGCCATCTTCGGACATGCGCCGTCGAGGGCGCGACATTGTGAACGTGGAGCGCCTCAAGCCCTACCATGACCCGCTCATAGTGACCAGCTGTTAGGTCGCCGGGCGGCTCCCTTTGCGTACCCGGGGTAATTGTACAGAAGCATTAGAACGCTGTAATGGGCCGCCTCTTGAGCGCCTTCTAGTGGGTCGCCCTCTTCGCCTCTTGTCGGAGAGCACGCCCCTCGTGCGCTTGCTCGTGAGAGTCTGCGAGTCTGCGCTCTGTCGTTACTGTCGTCGCTGCGCATCGTCGCCATCGATCCAGCCGTCAATAAACGCCTTTACAATATATATATATATATATATATATATATATATATATATATATATATATATATGCCGCGCTCGCCCGCTTCGATGGAACAAAGAACCTGCAGGTTGTAGGCTTTGTGAGCTTAAGGTCCTATAGCTCGTTGACAGCCAGAGTAGAAGTGCTGTAGGTGAACTTTCGCGCTGTGAAATGGCGTAACCTCAAATGGAATGCGATCTACAGAAAGAGGTTTCATCGCTTTTTCGGCCATCTGGTAAGAATAAAAGAACCTCGGGAACTATATTTACATAGGATAATGAAGCGGGGTTGGGCTTTCGACTGCGCAAGTGCCGATATTTTTTATTGTATTTCAACAGCCTGCAGTATTCGTTCAACGTAATTGAAGGGCGGACGGCGCTACTTCTTCACTTAATAGTGAAGAAGTAACGGATATCCCGCGTGATGCGAACCTCTCCTAGATGTGCAATAAAAAAAAAACACTCGCGCTTTACACATAACAAAAGCTTCCCGGATGAGGAAAATTTTGTCGTGGCATATAGAAACAAAAAGCTAGTAATGAAAAAAGGAAACAGGTGATGGTTCTAGCAAACTCTTATATAATCCCAGCCAGCAGCACACACGTTCTAATTTAACTTCATGCCTCTGGAAAACAAAACTGTGTAAAACTACAATTCTTGATGACATAAGTAAAGAAAATACTGGAATAACAACAACGACTAAAGGAAAACTGTTTTTCGCAGACGTGGGGCTGCACTCAGAAAAAGAAGCATTCGTTAACGAGATATCCCTATTGAAAATTTATCCACCATGTGGGATGGTGGATTCCACCATCCACCATTATGGTGGATTATGGTGCTGGAAGATGGTGGCACATGGTGTATGCTGGATGCTGGCGTATGATGGATGCTGGGAATAGCGGAGCGTAAAACGGCTCTACAGCGTCGGGACCATCGTGATTAGCTGTTACACATAAATAATTGTATAGAAGGCGATGTAGAAAGCATTAGTACAGAAAAAGAAAAAAAAAAAGCCGTATGCAAGAAAAAAAAAAACTGCCGCCACCAGGAGTCGAACGTGCGACCTTTAGATCTCGAGCCGAGTACTTTACCACTACGCCACGCTGACAGTTGCTTTGAGGTCTGCAAAATGACTAGTCAACATACGAATACACCGTTTGGCTTCAGCTTTGTATGTCTCATACTGGACACAGACGCGATCTTCACATCGTACTAAAATTTGCATAGTTATTAAACGCGAACAAACTGCTGCCGGTAACGAATGGCACGTCGATAATGGCAACAGCGCTAACTTTCTTGTAGAATTCACAACGTAACTCCAAAAAAAGTGTCAAGTGGACCGAGGAGCGGGTATAGCGAACCGAATGTTACAGCTAAGTTTAATTGCCGTTTCTCGTTTTTTCCAAAGGGCGACATGTGCAGAGGCTTTATGTCGACTCAAATCTCATTCGATAAATACGCGCGTACAGTTGATTGAGTACTGTGATGCTTTTTTCGCGCAACCTACAGCGCAGCCGTGCCAGCGCACTGATCTGACGCTGTATCATTAGCTACAACTGCAGAACAGCTCGGCCAAACGCAAGTGCAGTGCGCGGGAAAAATATGCCATCATATTGGTTCAGTAAGGCGTTCGAATTGACAAGTCTATGTTCTCGCATACGTGTCAGAGAAGCGCCGGCGGGTGCGACCGGCGGCGGTTGGTGAGCGGAGGCGTTTGCTGGAAGCGCGTCGCATCTATGCTGATCGCTTCTTGTGCGGACACCGTACACAAGAAAAAACGCTTCATTTAGGTTAGCCGATGCCACAGCTGTGCTGTAAAGTCATTCGTACTCATCGGAATCGTGTATCCTGAAACCCAGAAGTGCCGATAACACGTAGACGGACTCGGTCGGTAAGCTATGCCTAACCTTTGGTGGCAATCATGGTGGTAGAATATGATGGTGGAAGTGATACTTGGTCGGGCTTATCTCGACGCAGGCCGAAGGTAAAAGTTTGTGCATTTTAGCTTCGCACGCATTTCCACTGTTACCATAAAGTGCCGCTGAGGTAAGTGAGTGTGCAAGAATTGCCAGAGTTGCGTTTCTAGCGTGACGGTATCAAGCGGCGGCTGTTTTCTGGTCTACCCGCTGGAAGGGCTCATTTACTTCTCGGCAACTGCGCGCCGATGTAACACAGATACTGTCGCTGTTCACACCGACACTTCTAGACTTGTAAACATCACAATGGAGCAGCACATCGCGGATGTAAACCTGATAAGTACGTGCGTAAAATGTAAACATTCACGGCTGCTCTGCTCCACAAATCTTGAGGCGGTTACGCCGCATGAATAAAAAAAAAAGCGTGCTGAAAAGCTTAATGATCGGGGTTGGCTTCTTTGAACTGTAAACATATTTTTCTACACATTGAACAGCAGAACATTAGAAGTGACAGTGATTTCACATAATGTCACGTGCACTTCCATCATGCCACCGTCATCCAGCTTGTTCACCAAGCCATCCACCGAAACACGTTTTGCTCGCCACCATCAGCCAGCATTTTCCACTTAACACCAAAAAAAGCTCGCCACCACCACCACCATCTGCCACCATTTTTCCACTCTCGCCACCATCAGCCAGCATTTTCCACTTAACACCAAAAGAAGCTCGCCACCACCACCACCATCTGCCACCATTTTTCCACTCTCGCCACCATCAGCCAGCATTTTCCACTTAACGCCAAAAGCAGCTCGCCACCACCACCACCATCTGCCACCATTTTTTCCACTCTCGCCATCATCAGCCATTATGACCACCACAGTTTCCACCACATCCACTATTGTTTCCACCTTGTCCACCAAGAATTCCAGCATCCACCAACCCACGATTTTCAATAGGGATAACCTTTTATAGTCAACACCCACTCGCCCAGAGAAAGTAATCATTAACATAAATAAATAAGATGTGGCACGATCCTATGTAATCCCGTGTCCTGATAAATATATCTGCAACTTCTGCTTGCTCCAGGCAAACATGCATCAACTGGGCTGCTGAAACATTTAAATGAAGTCAATAAAATATAACTGAATAAGAACTCAGCTACGGATAATAAATGTCAGGCCGATAAAGGACTACAGTCTAGCGCTCAAACAACCTATATGCGCGTGAAAGTATATAGTACGGTGGTTGCCATGGCGACACCTCGGTGCGGGCTGCGTCGTTAAGCCAACAAAATGAGCTGCTAGGACTCTGCAGATGCTAACTATTAACTCTTCTATTTACAGTATTGGGGTCTGTCGGCGTTGAAGTATGATATATTTTGCGCTAACCCTGGTTGCAATCCCCGTTTCAAAACAGTTTTAAAAATGAATATCGAGTAAATAAAAACGAAAGAAACGAGAAAAGATTTCCTGAAAAACAGTACGTAGATAACGTCTAATGACTTTTGCCCCTAAGAATCAGATTAAATATTAATCACTTTATATACTGTATGTAATTTTACATTGGCTGTTTCACATTGCACAGAGTTAGATGGATGACAGAAGCAGTCAGAACCAGTATAGTTTGCCGTGCTGCCACGGATGGATTCATACAAGCTTTAAAATAACGAGGGACACAAAGCGATAATTGAAATAGACAGGCGAATGCCAATATTGTCACTTATAAAAACAAGAACTTCATATATTGTAGACCCTTGAGTTAGAATAACAATCACGTTTAGTACAGCATCGAGAAACATTGAAGACAGAACAAAGTACGCTGTATATATGTAGGACCTCTCTGCTTAACCCTGTCTTAAGCGCTGTTTCATTCCGATCTTACATACTACGATACAGCTGAGTCTACACTAATTCTGCAGATCACTATGGTTACAAAGACAGGAAGTGTTGCCAAACAACAGTGACACAGTGCCGTTAGTGTTTATCGCTTACACGCAGTGGCGTAGCCAGTACGTGTCACAAGGTAAATACCTTTGCCCCCCCCCCCTTTCCCCAAAATTGTGTTCCTGACTACGGCACTGGTTACAGTTGATACATAATGACCGACTTGTTTTTCAGAGTGACAACACTTTTTGTCTATTATTACTGGTAGAGTTGTAGAACTGAATGGAGTAATAGTAAGGAGAAAAAAAAGGAGAGATCAGCAAGACTTACAAGCGTTCACAAAGGTTTTCATAGCGCATCAGGAGCAGCAAGAATCACAAATAGTGCATTCGTAACAGCGTACTTTTCTTTGACGACAATGCTATAGAATAAATCTCTTATGCAAAGACAGGTGCGTCGTACCTCCATTGAGCAACAGGTTCGTAGTTAGATTATTTACAGATTCATGGCTTGAAATATTAAGCCTAAAGCCTTGGATGCCACATTAAACACAAAAAGTGACCGTCAGCATAGGAATCAACCCGAGTGATGCAAAAAATATTTATCCTCGAATGACTTCACCTTATGACGTCAACGTAACGTCACAGATCGCCAACAACTGTGGCGTCACCATGACGACACATGGTGATGTCCTCATATGACATGGTCGCCTAGTCATAGCTGAGCCAATCCCGGAGTAAGTGCAAGATCACGCTGCTTGCAGATGGCTTTCCAGGGCGGGGGCATCAATGCAATCAAATGAGAAGAAATAAACGATGGCTTTCGCCTTCGACTCATCTTAGGCGAATGCATCAAATACCCTGCGAGTTTTGCCTGCGCTTTTACCTGTAGGAACTCCGTAGGGGAAAATATGATGTTGGAAAAAGCAAAATAGTATATAAAACGTATTTAGAAGATCCATAAGGTGTGCTTAGCGAATATTTGTCAAGGCAATCTAAACACATCACGTTCAGTAGACTTATAGTGCCGCAAAATCAGATTCATGCCCAAGCCAAGCTCTAAGAAAAAGATCGTGCCTTACAAAACGCCTAGCATGCCAGTGTTGGCGCTTTCGCAAACGCTCGCAGCAGCTTTGACCTGTCGCAATTTTCGATTGCATCTTGCGTTTTCGGATTCCCGGCTTCTCGTGACATCGAAGCAAGGCACCACTTCCTAAAGGAAGTTACGCCCGACCAGTACTAAAGATATACGCCTAATGAACGCCCCTAACACGCTCAGAAGCTATTCCTGGTAGTACAGTTCACCTATTAACGAAAGATGAAAAAGTGATTTTTCTTACGAGACTACCTAAGATACACGTACTCTTGGACGAAGTTTCTCTAGATAAGCGCTATAGGCGTAGGCGTCCATGCACGTGTTTGAGAAGTCGGGGATCTATTTCTGGATGTAAGATTACGCCTACTATCGGGAAATAAATGTTTCGCGCACAAGATTCAGTTGCGAAACAACTGTATAGTACTCGTACGAATCAAGAAATTCTGTGCACTATTCACTGTAGTATTGCGGCATACGTTGTGGCCTTCAATATTTACACGGCTGACTGGAAAAGTCGCGAGGAGCTACAACTTATTTTCGCAATATCTTGAGCTCCCAAACCTTTCGTTGCCAGCCTGTACTAAATACTGCATTAGCAGGCTATTTTTAGTGATCCCCCATTGCTTAATAGTGCACTCACCGGAGCTAAATTTTCAGAGTCACACAAGGTGACAGCACAGAGGTGAAAGGAAACCCAAGTCGCGCACGCGTCCTGATTTCGCAAAGCAACTTCTCGCATAATTCTCACCTACGCATGGCAGGTAAGGCAAGAAGACGAATCGATAACAAAACGAAGAGGGTATCATTTCGAAACTAGTTACACATAAAATTGCTGTATCCGTGTCGTTCGCGACGTCACGCAAGAAGTCGCGAAGAGCTGTCAGAAGCCGTCGGCGAGGCATATCGATTGACGTCATTAACCAAAACGGACGCGGCCGGGTGTAGCGTGAAAGAGGGACCCTTCCTACGTGTCGCGAAATGACGCGCTCTTTTCATGTCTCGTTTGAGTGATAATTTCGAATCCCGTGTGTTTCCATCTTTACACCTTTTGACTTGATATCGGAGTAAAAGGACAACCTTAACACCTTTTGGTTCTACGCAATAGGGGAAAAAAATGGAGCAACTACGCACTAGTGGTACGAAGACCGAGGAAGCAGTGGAGTTGGTGGCGTTGTCCTCCTCCTTGCCCTCCTTCTCACAATCACTTCCCTTTTCCACTCCATGCTATACTATACTATACTATACTATACTATACTATACTATACTATACTATACTATACTATACTATACTATACTATACTATACTATACTATACTATACTAAACAATACGTGGCTATGCTCGCTCAGTCTTTTTTCTGTCTCTATACTCATCCACCGTAGTAGATTTCCAGAGTTCCCACTAGTAATTAGTGCAAGGAATGGCATGCTTTCACATACGGCGATTGTGACGCTGCACAGATCACGTAATCTTATGTGGCTACCTTGTTCTCACAGTGAATCGGGAGGGTGATACTGACATCAACTATACTTTAATATACTATACTATACTATACTATACTATACTATACTATACTATACTATACTAAACAATACGTGGCTATGCTCGCTCAGTCTTTTTCTGTCTCTATACTCATCCACCGTAGTAGATTTCCAGAGTTCCCACTAGTAATTAGTGCAAGGAATGGCATGCTTTCACATACGGCGATTGTGACGCTGCACAGATCACGTAATCTTATGTGGCTACCTTGTTCTCACAGTGAATCGGGAGGGTGATACTGACATCAACTATACTTTAATATACTATACTATACTATTACTATACTATACTACTATACTATACTATACTATACTAAACAATACGTGGCTATGCTCGCTCAGTCTTTTTCTGTCTCTATACTCATCCACCGTAGTAGATTTCCAGAGTTCCCACTAGTAATTAGTGCAAGGAATGGCATGCTTTCACATACGGCGATTGTGACGCTGCACAGATCACGTAATCTTATGTGGCTACCTTGTTCTCACAGTGAATCGGGAGGGTGATACTGACATCAACTATACTTTAATATACTATACTATACTATACTATACTATACTATACTATACTATACTATACTATACTAAACAATACGTGGCTATGCTCGCTCAGTCTTTTTTCTGTCTCTATACTCATCCACCGTAGTAGATTTCCAGAGTTCCCACTAGTAATTAGTGCAAGGAATGGCATGCTTTCACATACGGCGATTGTGACGCTGCACAGATCACGTAATCTTATGTGGCTACCTTGTTCTCACAGTGAATCGGGAGGGTGATACTGACATCAACTATACTTTAATATACTATACTATACTATACTATACTATACTATACTATACTATACTATATTATACTATACTATACTATACTATACTAAACAATACGTGGCTATGCTCGCTCAGTCTTTTTTCTGTCTCTATACTCATCCACCGTAGTAGATTTCCAGAGTTCCCACTAGTAATTAGTGCAAGGAATGGCATGCTTTCACATACGGTGATTGTGACGCTGCACAGATCACGTAATCTTATGTGGCTACCTTGTTCTCACAGTGAATCGGGAGGGTGATACTGACATCAACTATACTTTAATATACTATACTATACTATACTATACTATACTATACTATACTATACTATACTAAACAATACGTGGCTATGCTCGCTCAGTCTTTTTTCTGTCTCTATACTCATCCACCGTAGTAGATTTCCAGAGTTCCCACTAGTAATTAGTGCAAGGAATGGCATGCTTTCACATACGGCGATTGTGACGCTGCACAGATCACGTAATCTTATGTGGCTACCTTGTTCTCACAGTGAATCGGGAGGGTGATACTGACATCAACTATACTTTAATATACTATACTATACTATACTATACTATACTATACTATACTATACTATACTATACTATACTATACTATACTAAACAATACGTGGCTATGCTCGCTCAGTCTTTTTTCTGTCTCTATACTCATCCACCGTAGTAGATTTCCAGAGTTCCCACTAGTAATTAGTGCAAGGAATGGCATGCTTTCACATACGGTGATTGTGACGCTGCACAGATCACGTAATCTTATGTGGCTACCTTGTTCTCACAGTGAATCGGAGGGTGATACTGACATCAACTATACTTTAATATACTATACTATACTATACTATACTATACTATACTATACTATACTATACTAACAATACGTGGCTATGCTCGCTCAGTCTTTTTTCTGTCTCTATACTCATCCACCGTAGTAGATTTCCAGAGTTCCCACTAGTAATTAGTGCAAGGAATGGCATGCTTTCACATACGGCGATTGTGACGCTGCACAGATCACGTAATCTTATGTGGCTACCTTGTTCTCACAGTGAATCGGGAGGGTGATACTGACATCAACTATACTTTAATATACTATACTATACTATACTATACTATACTATACTATACTATACTATACTATACTATACTATACTAAACAATACGTGGCTATGCTCGCTCAGTCTTTTTTCTGTCTCTATACTCATCCACCGTAGTAGATTTCCAGAGTTCCCACTAGTAATTAGTGCAAGGAATGGCATGCTTTCACATACGGCGATTGTGACGCTGCACAGATCACGTAATCTTATGTGGCTACCTTGTTCTCACAGTGAATCGGGAGGGTGATACTGACATCAACTATACTTTAATATACTATACTATACTATACTATACTATACTATACTATACTATACTAAACAATACGTGGCTATGCTCGCTCAGTCTTTTTTCTGTCTCTATACTCATCCACCGTAGTAGATTTCCAGAGTTCCCACTAGTAATTAGTGCAAGGAATGGCATGCTTTCACATACGGCGATTGTGACGCTGCACAGATCACGTAATCTTATGTGGCTACCTTGTTCTCACAGTGAATCGGGAGGGTGATACTGACATCAACTATACTTTAATATACTATACTATACTATACTATACTATACTATACTATACTATACTATACTATACTATACTATACTATACTATACTAAACAATACGTGGCTATGCTCGCTCAGTCTTTTTTCTGTCTCTATACTCATCCACCGTAGTAGATTTCCAGAGTTCCCACTAGTAATTAGTGCAAGGAATGGCATGCTTTCACATACGGCGATTGTGACGCTGCACAGATCACGTAATCTTATGTGGCTACCTTGTTCTCACAGTGAATCGGGAGGGTGATACTGACATCAACTATACTTTAATATACTATACTATACTATACTATACTATACTATACTATACTATACATGGTTGTGCTCGCTTACTCTTTTTTCTATCTCTATACTCAGCCTTCCCACTAGAAATTAGTGCGAAAAGTGGTATGCTTTTAGGTGCGGCGATTGCGACGCGGCACAGATGACGTAACCTGATGCGGCGGTCTAGTTCTCACGGTGAATCGCGAGGGCGATGCTGACATCAGCTCGGTCAATTCGATCGGCTTGGAAGCGGTGTGAAATATTGCGTCACGTGACTCAAGCGTATCGTTTCTGCTTTCTATCAAAAAGCACTCCCTGGTAGCGTTTTCATGGTTTTCCACTACGGGGTGCAGTTTAGTCAACACAGCTTGATGTCCCAGGCGTATTTTTTCATGATGGCTGCATCAACGGCGAGTAGATTCGTTAGAGAGGCATAGAAATAGAAAAAAAACAGAATGTGTTTTTTTTTAGGTCCATTAGCTTTTAATGCGTAGGTCGAAACAGCTGCTTCCGTAAACTTGAACAGTGAAGTGTGCCTATAGTGAGGAAATAAGGTTATGCTAAGAAACACATATGCAAATGGCGTTTAAAAAAATATGCGAAGAAACCCAGAAAACTTGTTCAACATCGCTTGCCCTAAATTTCTTATTACTTTCCTGGAAATACGTAGACTGCTCATGCGAATGACAGCGTTTTAAGGTGACGAAACTAGGCCGACAGGAACTGCCGTCGCTGCAAAGTTTCCTCTGAATTTGGTATATGCCTTTGCAGTTGGATATCTTACTTTTTAGCATTGATTTTCAACGCTCCGTTCATACTTCCCACATGAAATTCTTTACTCAGCAGCTAGACCAATGCGATCTTGCGTTTGCGTTGCACGCTTACAACCGTTAAAATGCAAAAGTTGCGAAGCACAACGTCGCTTTGACAGTTTTGCTGACTCGCTACGGAATTCCAGAATCCTTAGCAGAGTATAAGTTGGACGAGTGGGTGCAAAGCTTAACGAAGGATTTGTGAGGAAAAAAACGAGAGATGACAGCAAACGACACCGGTCCTATACTGTCTTTTCTCGTCGACCCTGTCTTCTTTCAGGGTACTGGCGTCCTATCTTGTCTTCTCTTGACTGTCCAGTCTTTTGCCACGGTACTGGAGTAATGTCCTGTCTTCTCTCGTTGTTTTCCTCGTTCTCAGTATGCGCAAGAAATCTTTCGTAATGTTACAGAATCATTTTCAGCTCACCTTACCAACGGCAAGTCAGCTATGATTCGCCGCATTTTTCCTGTTGTCCGTGTATGGCTTGCAGAGCCCTCCTCAAACGTTTATTCCGTCGTCATCGGAACGAATAATGGCCAATTATGTGGGTTATGTCGATGCAGCGAAACAAACGCACACCTTCTTTGTGAGTGTGCCCGTTTTGAGTATACCAACAAGCAGCCTTTTGAGGCGGACTAGGTGATTTGGATAACGATCTACTCGCGGAGAACAAAATTGTATAGTTCTGGCCTTCGCAGACGTCCGCCTCGATGATACAGTGGTTACGGTGCTCGGGTACCGATCGGGAAGTCGCGGGTTCGATCACGGCTGCGGCGGTCGAATTTCAATGGAACCAAACTGCCAGAGGCCCGTGTACCATGTAATGTCACTGCACGTTAAAGGACACCTGGTGATCACAATTTCCGGAGACCTCCCCTACGGCATGGCTCACAATCATATCGTGGGTTTGGCACGTAAAACCTCGGTTGCGCGTATTATTTCTTTTTGGCCTCTGTAAAAACGAGTCACTATAACAGTTTTGCTACGGTTTCTTATGGAAACCAGACTCATCGACACAATCTAAATGCGCATTGATATTGTTTTTGTGTAATGGTTGGACGTTTTCATAATGATTATGACTTCCTGACGCCTTCGTATACTCTTCTCTTTCATACCTTCACACTCCCTTTCCCCTTCCCAAGTACAGGGTAGCCAACCGGAGGTCATAACCTCCCTGTCCATCTTTAACCTTCTTTCTATCCGAATCGCAATTAAGAATACGGCTGTGACCTTCCCACGAAAGAGCTACATTCTTGCCACAGCTGATACATTTGTGGGTGCGTTTGCTTTACGCCGAGCAGTAGAGAGAGTCATTAGGTCCACTATATCTACTAGGTCTTTCTTTTGCTTGGGTCATTTCTATGTGGGAGTGTGCTGCAGCAACGTAGCCCCATAATCCTTCCTCTGCCGATGCTATGGCGGAACTGTCCTCTGGGGAGTCGTCAGAAAGGCACCGACGACGAATATATATATATATATATATATATATATATATATATATATATATATATATATATATATATATATATATATGTTCCTACGTAGAAGAAACAATGCTCCTATGCCTACGTTTCGGCCGTGGCACGGCCTTTGTCAGACAAATTGTGTGTGTTTGCGTTGTAACACTGAGGGCGCCTAGGGATATAGTTCTGAGGATTATACTGCCGACAGCTCAAGTGACGTTAGCTATCCTTGTGAGGAAAGCAAGAATTAACGTTTAGTAGCAGGCTTCTAGAGGCCACAGATTACGCCTATCTAGGTTAAGTATTCGTGAGGTCAAGCTGATGACGAGAAGTAACTATGTCGGGTAATAAAAGTGATCTACTGAGTGCAATGTCCGGGAACTCTGGTCAGCTTGTTTGTTTTTCTAATTTCCTCGTGACTTCTATCTCACCTACCATCCACTACCTCCTCTGTTTTTTTTTTTTTGTTCTAGGAGCTGGCTCAGCAGGTTCTTAAGCTGAGGCGAAGTCCCGCGCCGTACGCGTAACCTTAGTTCCAGAGGCGACCGCTACAGGCGCAGCTAGCGCGAAAGAGAAGTCTTCTTCAATTTGTTCTTTGAGTACCTTGTTGATGATACTAAGCCAGGCAAAACCACCTATAGCATAGCCATCTGTATTATGCGGCGCTCGCTCCACGCCGGTGCGTGCTTTAATTTGATAGGAGACCGCTTGAGGGCAACAACTGCGCGCTTCTCTCTTTCGACAGTCAGTCAGTGCGCTTCGATACTAATAACATGAACGAAGAGGACAAGGCGGGAGAGCTCGCAAGGCAGCAGCAGAGCTCGCGAGGCCGCAGAGAGACGTCAGCGTTGTGCAAACCCCGAGATACAAGCCCGCGAAGGCGAAGCAGCGCTGAAGCGGCGGCAAGAGAACCTCGAAGAAGTACGGACGCGGGATGCAGCGGCCAAGCGCCGAAAGTGGTCGCTACCTGAAGTTGATGGCGCCGACGCGCGCTTCAAGCGCGACTTCCTCGGCCACACGTTCGGCCACAGCTGCAAGGTCTGCAACCGCTTGTGGTTCGACAACAACCTGACCACAATTGCTACTATAATAACGTGTGACGTCTTTATATGACAGTAGAGGAATTGTACGGAGCATTCACGGTTTACCCGATTATCTCCGAGCCAGCTCCTCAATCATCGTTCACTTCGTGGGTATGGCGGGACTATTTTGCAGTACTTCCGGAATCAGCCCACCTTTGCGCAAGAAGCGATGTCATTTGATGACCTCACTTGATGTGACGTCATAGTGCCGCTATTAAGACTTCGCAAATTTTGGTGACCTGTGACGTCATAATGGCGTCATAGGGTGACGTCTTCAGATTATGATTACTTTTTGTATCACTCGTGTTGATGGAAACACTCACTTTTAGCATTTGATGAGGCATGTAAGGCTTTCGCCTTAAAGACAGTGCACCTCTTATTTGAACTAGGTTTCAATTACATCTTTTTATTCGGCATAAAATAGGTTATGGGCATAAATTTGGTTGACATTCATGATGATGATGATGAACAAGGTTTCAGTCGCTGCTTGTTATTTGGCATAAAATAGGAAGCGGGCGCAAGATAGGCTGACGTTCATGATGATTACGATGGTGATAAATGTGAAAAAAAAATAGCTGTCTTGAGATTTACAACTTTTCTTTCGTTTGCGTATCACTAAAAAAATAATTGAATTGAAAAGACCTTCATGTGGTCCTACGGAACGCGACGGGCCACTTTCTGCTTTTTTTTTACTCACGAGACCTACCCTGACTAAAATCAAACGTAATTTCTTTCGAGACAATAGAAGAGATACCACTATGACAGAGGATACCTATATTACTTTAACATATAAGAAAGATCCTCTATCGGAACGGCTTTCGATATCGTTTCCCAGTAGGTCTACGTGTGGTGACGTCATGACACAGAACGCGCTCGCGTCGGATCCGAATGATGAAGAACAGTCTTATGAACGAGAACTTAGGGCATAGCGGAAATTCGGAGACTTACGTGTGTGCATGGTGGATGGCCCTAAGCTACGAGGCGCTAAGCCTAACGATTTCAGCATGTTGCGGACGGTGCCAAATACTGCGCACTTGTGTGGCCTCCGTGATTACCTCCAGCAGTGCGCCGTCGTGGAGGAGCTAATCTCCGAGGCGACTGTACTAGGCGTCAGCTCATTAAAATGTACGGGCCGAACTAACTTTGCTGAACTCGGCCTCGGACAACGGTGTTAAGAAGTGTAGAAACAAGAACACGTCTCTGTGTTTTTGTAGAAATAAAAACAATTTCTTAAACCCCGAGGAAAGCTCTTGCGAGTACCCAGTCGTGTCGTGGTGCAAGCCTTCTTCTATTTCCGTATCATTGTTGATTTAATCTTCCGTGTAGTTCTTGTTACGTAGCCCTCGTATTGGGACGGTGATGAGTTGGCGCTTTATTGTTCGTCCGGCAAGCGACCCCGTGGGAGCTCAGCGTTTTACTAGCTTACCTAACGTAACCGTCGTTTGACGCATTCATCCTCCGGTGCAATTCTATGAGTGCGAGCTATATTGCGACACCACCCAGGATGTACGTCATGAGTCATTCACTGAATGTACTTATAGCGATTCATCTATGCATATTTTGAGGAACGCTGTGAATGACTTGGCAGAATCGTTGGCGAGGCGTGTCAGTCTCAATGTCACAATGCCGTTGACTTCAGGTGTTAGTTATGCTACTCGTAGTAGTTATACCATTTTGTTACCACTATAGCTAGGCGTTATACCATTCCAGGAAACGGCCCTCGGGCTTCTCCGTCTAAATCCGTTCGAATTATACGTGTTTAGCTGCGGCGGTCTTGCGACGACATTTGCCAGTACTAGTCACAGTCAACCCACACTAACCTATATTGTGATTCTCGTACCTCAGTAGCTTACGCAATTGATGCGCACATATGTTTTGATGAATTCTTGAGGCGTTTACTGCTTTTAACGAACACTGTATAGTTATGAAAGAGGTTGCATAAGGAGGACCTTCCACTTGGGACTGCATAATGCGTGTATTAATCTAATCAGAGACGAGCATTTCTCTCATTCCGTGTATCTGAGAATGTAGACGCCGTGTTTGGAAAATCTAACGCGTTTCTGAATTAGACGCAATAAAGTTGACCAACCAACCGACCGACCGACTGGCCGACTCACCAGCCGGCGTTGGATTAGGTAGCAAGCGGTGCAAAATTCAGGGGCACTTTTTTTCCTGTATTACGAAGGTTACCATTAGGCATAACAGATTTACAAATTAAGAAATTAATGTCAGCGAGCTTTTGTTATGTGCCACTCTATATAGGATACTTTTTGATGCAATGTGTCACTGGTAACTACCGTGATGCATTATTATTATTGTTATTACGATTATTATTACTAGAAGTGGTAGTAGTACTAGAATATTTATTAATAATTCGCCCATTTGTTCATTGCGCAGCGTGTATTATATTATAATTAGGCAATACGAACCCTTCTAAGCTGTTCCCGGGCAATAGAGTAAACGTTCTCTAAACTATTTGTTTGATTAGTCTGTGATTTAGCGTGCCAAAGCGACAACACGATTATGAGTCTTGTCATGTAGCGGGGAACACTTGATTAATTTTTGCCACACAAGATGTTTTAACGCGTGCCTAATTGAAAGTACATGGGTATTTTGTTTGTTTGTTTCTTTTTTTTTTCATCGAAATATCGAGCCCGCGTTCTGGCGCTCAGCAGTGTCACGGTATAGCCCCTAAGCCACTTCGGTGATTGGCCCTTTAAACTGGGAGCAAAAGAAAACGTTTACGTGGTCGATGGGTGAGGCACGTAGTATTTAATCTCATGCACTGAAATGCTAGACGCAGAATACAGGACCACCATCATGGGCTACCCCTTCAAAACGTTTACAAGAACTGATACCAAACCGATATTCCGACATGACTGAGCTTTCAAAGCGGTTTGAAGGGATACCCCGACAAAAATACGCTAGAAACAAAAAAAAAACGTCGTAAATTGGGAATAATATGAAGGAAAGTATATGATCCGGGAAAATATGTGAATAAAGAACAAAACAATGAACTCGCGAGCATTCTCACGCAGCTCACGCTGGGCCTTGGCGTGTGGCTGGGAATTCAATTAGCAGGCAAGCTCGTAATTGAATTCGTGGTAAACAAGCTCATGACCGAGAGACATGCGATCACACGGACGACAGGCAGCACTCTTGCGTGTTTTACGTACACATCCGCCAAGGGAGCAGAGATTTGTTTCCATTCGCCCTTGTGGTTTGGAGCACTATATCATTTAGCCCTACCGTAGCCGCCCTGCTAAAGTTGCGTGCCGGTAGGTGCCGATTCCAGAAAGAGTAACATCGCTTGTTTATTTATGTATGCAGACTAGTGATGCAGAACTATCGATGGTACTATCGATACTATCGATAGCTGAGTCACTATCGAACTATCGATGGTAAAAGATACTATCGATAGCGCTATCGATAGTAAGTACTATCGATAGTTTAAAATCAACAGCGCGAACTCATTGCAGCATAAACTTGGTTTCCCGCGCGCGTGGTACATAGTGGAGCCGGAGGAGCAGCTGAAGGGCAAGAAAGTTGACATGCTTGTGTTCTTCACCAGAGTGCTTCGCTGACACATGACCATAAAGTCAAACTATGCAGCTGTAGCGGAAAGGAAGCCGTTACATGGGGTGGAACTGCGCGGCTTCAGTTTTATATTGCCTTTTATGATTTCAAAGTAAAGAAAAATGATCAAGAACAAAATTTGGTAATTGTAAGGTGTAACTTGTTGCTTTTAAATATGAATTTATTGATGGACATATGCCGCCATTTTCAATAATTTCTTTCGCCAAAAATTTGCTCATAAATTAAGCGAAGCTGATAGTAGGCTATCGCCAATAGTTTGGCAATTTGGCCAGCCGGCAACAGCATCGTTATTCGCACCACTATGGATAGTTTGTCACGTGGTTGTGACGGTGAAGAATGCTGCAGCAAAACTGGGAAATACGAAGCTCTTTATTTGGTCGAACTTGTGCCTAGAAAATCAAAACTCAGAATACAAGCGATACACGCTAGGCACTGATAGCTGCGAGAACAGTCGCCGGCCGTCGAGTGATATGATAATCGGTAGAACGCTTCGTCTTTTATACACCAGTCATCAAACCTTCCGGCGTTATCGCTGGTGCTCGTGTAAGCTCTCGAATAAACTTGAATATTCGCGTCCGGCGCGTAATCTTAAAATGTCAAACAATCGCGAAGCTTCTCAAACATTGCTGCGCGCTCTGCGTCAAACGCTGCTAACAGTCTGTGGGTGAAACCCGAATACATCAAAACAAAGCAATAAACACGCGTGGCAGTAATATCGCTAGTAATATTACCGATGGTACTATCGATTCGACTATCGATAGTTTATCGATAGTAGTGCTATCGATAGTTTGTTTAGACTATCGATAGTCAATTTACCGATAGTTCTGCATCACTAATGCAGACCCGTTATTCCCCGAGAGTACTTGAACTTCAGCGGTTTCAGAGACTGGTATTCCGATATGGTACCTGCAAAGAAATGAATGGTGCCCGATACCATCCAATGATGTTGGTAAAAGTGCATCCCAACATTGTTGGTGACATTAAATACATGTTAATGAACTTCCATTGCATCACTATTTCTTCTAGCCATCCCGGCAAGCATGAAAATGAATGATAACCTCCGTAGCAGCTGACGGACTCAATCTTTATTTGTGCAACGATTGTTTCCGAACTGTTAGTACAGAGAGCGCACCGGTCCCGTGTGGCAAGAGACAACTGTTACACGTGCGAAACACAGCTTGCTTCGAACGTACTCGTTGCATCCTAGACGATTACTGTCTTCTGTTATAGGACACAAATACAAACTGGCACGTTCGCATTCACCTCTGCACTTGTCAAGGGCTAACGAGCCTCTAGGCGTAATCTTTCGCAGCTGTCCTTGCTGCCGGCTGCTGTCATACAGAGCAGTTGCTGCTAACCGCAATGGGATCCCTGTACGTAGCATTCGGTTGACACTTTGGCGTTTACGAACCACAGCAATGTGTGTGGGGTCACGTCAAACACGCGGTCACTGGGTCTGCGTAGGTGGGCGAAGTTCTTATGGCGTCAGAGACGCGAACAGCTTATTGTTACGACGAAGTCCCTACTGACATCGGGGGTATATGGAGTGCCTGCAGTTTTTTTTTTTTTTTTGCATTCGCCGCGTATGATCCTATGTGCACAAATGCAACCTTTGAGTCATAAATAAGTGTTCATTGCGAGGCGCGTGCTACGAACGAGTTTGCCAGACGAGTCAGTTTTCGGTTTATTTGCGTCGTGAATGGACATTGCATCAGCGACAGGGCCTTCTATTACGTATACAAGAATAGCTCGCTCGAAGCAATCACACTTATTGCGAAAGGCTATGCTGGCACGTTTGTATGTGCTAGCTATGCTAGCTATGCTGGCGCTCCGCGCCAGCATAGCTAGCACATACAAACGCACGGCGATTTCTGATAATAGATGAGGAATTCTCGTATGTCTATTGCTGTTCGGTTACTCGGGACAGCTGCGGCAGAACAAAAAAATGGTGGACAGCTAAGTTATTGGATGGGAATAAGATGAAGGCAATGTTGACGTCATACAAGCAGATGGTCAAAGCTATGGGCAACATTTGCAATCGTTTAGCTGTTCTTAATCATTATCCAGGACTCTAGAATACTAGCCGGCGTTATCAATAACTGAGCATAAGCCAACTAAACCTGGATATATCCTTCTACAGCGTGCACCGTCCTTCATGGGTGACCGATAGTGAAGACCGATAGAATTGAACCTATTTACATGTCTTTAATGTCACCAGTACTATACTCATAAGCTGTGACAGTAATCGTTAGGTGCTTTTGTGACAATATTCGTTAGATGCGTTAGATGCAATAATCGTTAGATGTATTTGTTTCTATAAACCGATTTATACAGAAAAACAGGTGAAGCAGCCAACAAGGCATACTTCCAAGAGAGCGCCTACAGCGAGAACGGAATCAATGGAGCGTTACAAATTAACTGCATCAGGCAATCGTTGCGAAACCTCATCTAATAGCGTTCAAGCGAATTATCCCACCCATCCGTGAGGGGTGCGCTGAACCCGATGGATCGCGTTAATCCTTTCGAGCATGAATATGAAGCGTAGACACGTCTCAGTTGAGAAGAAAATACTGATTTATGCAAAGCCAGGTGTGATAATCTATTCATTGCCTCGTCGATTCATGCCTTGCTTTTCGGCCTGCCTCCGAAAACGTGTTGTAGCTTGCGAGTTCGGCGCACTTATGGTACAGCTTCAGTATGCACCGTGTAATGCCTTTCACAGGTCAAAAACTGGCATAGAGTGCAGAGTAGGCAATTGGCGTCAATAGAAATATCATTAAAAACAAACCTCGTTTATCGTTTTAGTTAGGAGTGCGAATTGCTGAAATAACTGACGAGATTGAAGATAGTCAATCTGTACCATACGTGACCTGCCTATAAATACATACGCATTTATACAAAATCACAGTCACAAAGGCGGAGGACAAGAGGTGGAGAGTGCAAGAAGCACACACCAGCTAATGTAGGCAGTTGCAGCCTTGAAGAAGACAAGACCGCTTGCCGAAACGTCGGCTACAACGACACCTCCTATTCAAGAATATCTCATATCTTCAAACCTGTATCTTCTCCTGATTTTCTGCCTTGTTTGGATTTTCACTTGGACGCAAGCGACGTACAGTTCGGTCACCCCACGTTTACGATAACTGTTGCCCCGTCACTATAGCGGAGTTGTTAAAATGATGCGCCCCTTCCTCGAAGTCAATTCCCTAAATATTCATTCATTCGACGTTAATTTTGTTTCTTTTTCTTTCTTCACATTTTTTTTACCCTACTCCCCTCGTGCACACCACCACTTTACGTGCACCTAAAGGCGGTATTCAAATGTACTTGAATCTTCCGCGCTTTGTGACGCAGTGCTCAAGTTTTGCGAGAATATTTCCGTGGGTTTTAAGGAATACGACAGCGATGCAATTGTGATAACCGGTTTTGTTCTTCGAACATCATGCTTGAAAACCTTTTTTTTATATATTATGGTAGGCCACATTCCAATAATTTCGTATGTTTCCTTGCAGAATCCATATACAGACCATATGTTGTCCATATGGGGTTGTTGATATGTTTTCCACATTGCCATACATTTCCGTACGGATATTAAGGAAACATGAGGAATTATTGGAATGATATTCGGAACATTTCAGTACGGACGCACCTGTTCTGAGACCAAGATCACGAATAAACCTAAACGCTATCACATATGGGCTTCCGCAAACATCACTAAGCATTAGTTTCGGGTCCTGTCCCCCGCGAACAACGGCGCTATCAATTACTGGATGACGTCACAGCCGCTGAAGCAACACTAAGTGACACATACAAATCCTTTCTCAGAACGTCCAGTACCACGCGCTCTTTTAAAGGGCGGCGAAGAAGAAAAGAGCCGGTACGAGACGAGCGACCGATCCGATAACTAATTCAGGGACACGCTTCCCGGCTTTGTCTTTGTTAGAGCTACCTATGCACATGCAACTCGTTGATGTATTTTGCTCAGACATGTGACTCCTGCGTGGTCATTACAATGATTAACGATTCTGGTAAAAGGTCACACGGTCGCTTTTGCATCTGCCTCAGACAACAGAAAGGTGACAACCATCTTCTTTTTCAGCTCAGTCGATTTCACTGACCCTCCCCTTGTTAAGGCAGGTAGCGCAAAGAGACACGGACACAAGCGAAGAATAAGTGCACAGTACAAGCGCTACAGGACAGGTGTCGCTTGTCCTGTGCACTTGTTCTTCGCTTGTGTCCGTGTCTCTTTGCGCTACCTGCCTTAACATGAGTTCCCACAAACTAGCCCAGTTATCCGTTCACGTAAGCTCCCCCTCACCCCGCCTGCTCCATCGCCCGACGACCTTCTGCACCCAACGGGGTTTTGCATGGCCTCCGGGATCGGAGGCATTGCACTCTTGTTGCACCTCACAGGTTCTTGCAGTACTTCCGGAATATGACCCACCTTTAAAGGAGTCCTGACACAAAAATTTTCGCCCCGCGTTTTTTTGCTGCAATGTGTTGCTGGGGGCCTGTTAGTCATAACACGGCACATCCTTTGCTGCAGCGCGCTACAGATAATTAATTACAAGCTCCTCATTACCGACACAGCCTCAGTTTCGGTTTGACAGAGCTCCGAAAACGACAAGCCGCCGGGTGCAACTATCACCACCTAGCGAGTTAAACGCTCGGTCACGTGAGCACACAGAACAGTGACGCATTTCCGCGCGGTCTGTTGTCGTCTGGCTCATCGTCGTCTGATGGCGACGATTTGCTTTCGGCGGGGATGGAAGGAAGTTTCGACGTGGCGAATCACTTCAGGTTTGACCCGCTGGCGAGGAGCGATTCGTCGGGAAGCGCATCAAAACAGAAATGGCGGCTACGACGTCATCATAACTTGTACCAGCTGCAACGGTTACGTAGGGGAAGTAGGGGGGTCACCTCGGGTCACCTCCGAGGGTGTCAATGCACCAGGTGCGGCCTATAATGCTGGATCGCGCTCGTGAACTTCAAAATTCATATAAAATACCTTCCAAGCTTTATTCGCCGTCGATATTTTGCAGATGATGCACGCACGTACACGGGAATCGATCCAGCAAACTATCTCGGCCGCGAAATTTTGTGTCAGTACCCCTTAACCAAGCGACCACGTGATGTGATGGCATCATCGGGTGACGTCTCAAGATGTGTAGTCCTAGTGGTGTCACGACGTCTTCGTGATGATCTTACAAATTTTGGCGCAATGTGACGTATGTCACATTGCGCCAAACGCAGTGTGACATACGTCACATTGCGTTTGTCGCATGTCGATGAGGAGCGTCAGCAAGTTGAGACATCGATTCAGCCCGACATTTAAGTCTTTGGTGCTGCAGTGAATGGCTCTTTCTCAGTAGTAAGGATGCACACATATCACCATCGTTGTCTGCCGCTTGTCGATCCCCTAATGGCACTGCTAACAAGCGACACTTTCGGACATCCTCGTTATAGCTTTCTTCCATGTTACAGAGTCTGATCTTGCTAACGATAGTGTCAGAAAACCAACATTTATTGACTATCCCCAAATACTTATACATGTGTAGTTATATGGTCATAAAAGCAACTGAGGCATCAGTATGGTTGGCGGGTTTGTGGAGCTACCACGCCATTATACGAGTAGTCGCTAGGCCACAAAAGAAAAGAGGTTTCCCCATAGCGTGTAATGAGAATACGTGACCGAGGCTCATGTTTTCTGTTTTTTTTTATCCCGCTCTGTTGTACCAATACTGTGTCATTCAATTTGTTCATCTTTTGTACGCCCGCCAACAAAGAAGACGCGACAAACAACCTGCGTCGTATGCGAAGAAAAAAATGTTTTCATGAGCCACTGCTCGTTCACAAAGAAGAAAAAACAATAAAAGTTCAATAGAGACAAGCAACGACCGCGACGGAGTGAACTGCTGGGTGTGACCTTCGAAAGGCCTCAGCTTAGACAACCAGGGTCTGCCCGTACAAAAGTCAAGAACAAAATAGTGAAGGAAACGAGACCGAACGAAACTGAACAACAATATGATTTTTAAAGATTTCAAAACTTTTTCATGCTTTTTTTTTATTGCCATAGTTGCACGACAAGAATAGGCACGCTGAACTGCTCTATGGATTGGTGTGTCCGAATAGTACTGTGCAGTGTTGTGGAAGCTACATAGTGTGCCGATGCAGTCGATACGCTTGCGCTAAGGAAAAAAAAAAAAGAACGCAGTTTTTTTTTCTTTTCCGCTAAACAATCACCAGATTTATATGGCGGAATTTTCTATGGTACGTAATTATATTTCTCGTTTTCAAGTTCTCAACATACTTCACTGATCTGCTTTTTGTTTTTGCACTTTTGAAAGACTGAAGCACAGAAGGGCCAGTCGGGGGACAAGATATACAACGCAGAAGAAGCAATCGGAGATAAATATGAGGCCAGTGGTACACAGTGGCCCGCCTCATTCCTGTATTTCAATGTGACATAAACCGAATTTTACGAAGAACAAAACGTGAATTATGTTTATCCATCTGGTTCGCAGACAGCACAAAGGAATCGATCTTGTACGCTGTTGACCCTAACCTTGAGTGCCAATTAGACCCCCAGCTCCCAAGACGTATCGACACACTCATTCATCGCCTAAGACTCAGAACCGTTGACACAAAGCACATCCTAGGTCCATTCGTTTCACCTGCACTTCGTGAACCGGTTCACGGTGGCGCTGCACTCCGGCATTCGTTTCACGAGTTCAACATGGCGGCGTCGGCACTGCGGTATTCGTTTCGAAAAAGTGCAGCCGTCGTGCAAGGCTAGTTCACGAATTTCCTGCACTTACTCGTGAGGTAGTGCCGAGTCCGTGCAGCACAAGATGGCTGTAACCGCAGCAGACGACGCAGCCGACTGCATTCGTGGCTAATTTAACGGCGCCCAACAAATATGTCAGTGAATGTTTTCCGGTAGTTTAAAATGTCAGGCAGCGTAAGCGGCGGCGACTTTTACGAATCACAACCTCCACAATTCGCGAGGCAGCCGACTGTTGCAGATGGCTTGCACGACATCTGCACTCTCGTATTCGTTTCGGCATCTCGTTGCTGCTGCACTTTCTGAAACGTTCCCTGCACGACGACGGCACTCTGACGTCACCTCAATGAACCAGTTCAGATAGTGCAGGGTGAATCGAATGGACCTCTTATTTCGGATTCATCGTGCATCATCATCAACATGCTCGTGCAGCCGCGACGACGAGGATGCGCATCATCTGTTGCTCGACTGTCCCAAGCACGACACGCACAGACAGCGACTCGAACAGGAACTTCACACCCTGGACTCTGAGCGAACGTTTTCCTTAGCGAAAATACTAGGCCCATGGCCGACTAGTATAAACCACAAAGCAATGCAAGTGCTCCAGCGTTTTTTTGAAGACACTAATATTTGCGATGGCTACTGAGTTCATGAACTTGTAGGACCGTATATATGTATATATATTTTTTTATTTATTTTGTTATCCTAACAACTATGTGGAAAGGGGTAGCCGTCACCAAGCAATGGTGACAACTCCTTCATTTATTTTCTATTTCAATAAAAAAAAGGGCCAGTGGCTTTCGCAAAACCGGCTGCAATAAAATTAGAGGGACGGACTTTGGATGAACCTAGAGATACTTTACGCTTCGGGTGAGAATGGAGAGGTGGGTGGGAAGATTATGGGAGTCCCAAAAGAAGGGCAAACAGCGATCAGTCACTTTGACGAGGACACCGACGTCATAGAATGGCATCAAATAAGCGCCGGCCGCGCCAGGTCCGTTTACCTTGACAGAGCGGCGAGTGATCGGTGCGCAGTTTATTGCATATTGAAGAGGAAGATGAAGCTGGCCAGAAATCCAAGAACATAACGCAAAATGAAGACAAATTGAAGAAGCAAAAAAAAAAGGAGGTCTCATACTACGCATGAAACACCGCAGAGCTATCGGTATATCCAAGTCTGGCATCGTATTAGTCATTGACATGTCCATCGAGATCCGCATGAAGATTATTCCCCGACTCCAACTACGTTCATCTGGGGCATTCTGCGACGTTTGTATTCTGATTCTGACTACTCGGAACGCATGCTCTCGTTACGTATGTAGAAACTAGTCCACTTTGAATGTGGACACCAGCGCACTACGAAGAAAAAGAAAAGAAAAGCAATTACGTTACGCGTGAATAAGTCAAACTGTATATATATATATATATATATATATATATATATATATATATATATATATATATATGCACGGCTGTCGCATGCGAGCGAAAGTTGACTGTTGCGAGATACACGTTTCCTCTGCCGGTTGCAGGTATATAACTTAAACGTTCCGGCTAAAGTTCTAACGAATTCTGACATCATTACTCAGCCAGAAATGTTATCTAATCTGGATCCACTTGCTTCTTCTTTCGGTTATATTGGCGCGCTGTTAATGCCTTGTGCAATGGATTACTAACCCGCCCAAAACATTCACGTCAATGTATTCCGACAAAAAAAAAGTGTCTGTTATCTAATATGCCTGGTACTTACATTGGAAGAAAGCAAGTACTAACGCTTTGAACGAAATCCGACTTTAACGATCTTCTTACGGAGTTGAAGTAGAGGCACATCGCGGTTTTGGGGGGTGGAGCTTATATCTACTCGTAGGCTGCATAACCCATCATAGGCAACTCTTCCAGAGAGCCATTTGCGAGTCATCAGCGTAACACTCGCGCACACGCTACATCAAAGGCTGTGCCGTACAACCTTGATAAGGAGTCAAAAACTTCGAGGCTCCCCATTACGCACTTTTCTTTGATCTTAGCCAAGAGCCTCCCTGCCTTCTCCCTTTCTGCTTCCTTCCTAGAAGAACATTCTACTGTACTGCCGGTTAATTGGCTTTGAAAGAGATGAGCATTTTATGCTTACTGCTCCTAACATAATTTTGCACCAGCAAAATTTTGGGTACGTAATGCAATTTTGACGCTACCAAATTTGTTTTGTGTACTGCTCACCATGTTCGTTTGGTGTACTCTTCATGTGGATAACGAAAATCAAGTCTACCTTTAAATAATCTTCATCATCAGCCTGACAACGCTTACTGAAGGGCAAAGACCCCTCCCATGCTTCGCCAATGAACTCGGTCTTGTGCTTGTGCGGTCATGTTATCCCCTCAAACTTCTTATTCTCAGCTGCCCACCTGATTTTCTGCCTCTCCCTCGAGCTCTTGCCTTCCCCTCTGTTAGTGTAAATGACTAGCGGTTACCACCTTTTCTCCTTACATGTCCTGCCCAATTCTCATTTCTTCCTCTTCATTTCTACCAAGATTTCCTTAACAACCGTTTTCTCCTTGGCCCACTGCTCCCTAACCTTCCAATAGTGCTCCCTAGCTCAAGTGCGATCTAGCTTGTTTTGTACATACACTTAAAGAACAGGCAAAATATCCTATTTCATATGTTTTGCTTGCATAGCTTCTGAGGAAAACCCGAGGACTCGTTATGAATCGCATCACTCAATAGGCTGCCCCCACTGACTTGGAATTCATGCGTTGTCTTCAACATTGACTCGTCAATTTGGCTTGATAGTTACTAAAAAAAATCCCAGCATATCCACGGGTGAATGATGAAGAGCTCGGGTGAAGCTCCTGAAGCAATCATGGTTACACCGTGAAATCTTCAGTGGTTTCTCCCGGCAGTAATCAGAGATAGCCCAGTACATCATCAAAGACGTGACAAACACTGTATATATTTATATTAGAAATTTTATAAATCGTAAGTGGTAGCTAGACGTGGCTTCCGTTCCCCCTTCATTATAACGGCTTTATGGTCGGTGAAGTGATGGATCGATGATGGGTCGTAGTGGGATGTTCGCAAAGACGAAGTAGTGGGCAGTTTGCAAAGACGGAGTAGTGGGCAGTTTGCAAAGGATCGGTGATGGGTCGTAGTGGGCAGTTTGCAAAGGTGGTTACGCCGTTCAACGGAGACGTGACAAGGTTCGACTAAGAGGAGCTTTGCCCCTAAAATTATCGAGAATTTAGGGCGTGGTGGCATAACATACGGCCTAACCTTGTTAAGTGAAGGTGGCGGATTTGATAGTCTACGTGGTAGCTGCCTTTCTTTGAGAGTGGCACGCAAAGGCTCTCAGTTATTGCTTGAAGAACACTACTAAATAACTGCGAAGAAAGGACGGACAACTGCGCGGAATAAGAGCTAGCACATTTCGTTTCAGAGCCCATATGCACCTAAAAAAATTACTGCAATACACATGTCTGCGTGTGTCAGAACAAACGTGACTTAGGCACGCCGTTGCTCTCATCTACTAAAGATGTCAGCGCATGGTTTGCGACTAGGCTAGTTGATAAATCATCATATTATTATGCATTACCAACTAGCCTGCCTGAAACCTTACTTCAATATGCATCTAGTTCATCGAGCCCTAATAAGTGTTTATCGCTCCCAGTGCTTGCCCTCGGCCCTGCCTTTCAAGGCGAAAGCCATAGATGCCTCGTCAACAGGAGGCGGCGTCAACAGGAGTGATACAAAACATCATCATGATGACATGTCATACGGCGCCACAGATCACCAAAATTTGTGACGTCATCACGAAGCAACTGTGATGTCTCATACCATAAGGTAACGTGATGGCGTTATCACATAATACCATCACTTCATCAAATATGGGCCGATCATGGAGGCAGTGCAAAACCAGGTGAGGTGCAGAAACCATAGTGCTTTTCTACCGCAAAACGACACCCCAAGACAGTCTTGCGTTAAAAAAAAACTATGGATTCACACTGTCTAGCCCGCCAACGCACTGAGGAGCAGAAAGCATGCAACGTTTCCGATCCCGGAGGCAGTGCAAAATCATGTTAGGTGCAATAAGCTTTCGGAGGGAGGCGAGGGAGAATCAACACATCGACATAGAAGGAAAAGAAGATGGCTATCGCCTTCGAGTCGTCTTTCGCGAATGCATAAGAGACCCTGTGAGAATCTATACCCTAGTAGCACCAAATGTTGACGCAACCAGGGGCGTAGACAAGCGGGGGGGGGGGGGGGTTTGGGGGGTTCAAACCCTCCCCGAAATTTTTCAGTTTTGCTTGCGTATATATACACGCACACATACAAACGCACGCACAAACATACATAAGGTATAGTTGAACCCCCCTACCCCGAAAAAAATTTCTGGCTACGCCCCTGAAAGCAACGTTGCCGCCACGTTGCTCCAACGTTGCTCTAACGTTGTGGCAACATTGCGTGCTACTAAGGTAGGCGTGTGCACAAGCGGGCCAGGGGGGGGGGGGGAGCCTAGCGAGCGTGCGCACGCCTGTGCCTGTGAGTTTTTGTTCTTCGTCAGCCGGTGCGATGTTGAGTTAAATTCAGGGCATGTTAAAAAATTATCAGGTTGTCCGAAATAATTTGCAGACACTCACTCTGCTATATGGGTGCCTCCAACAGCTCAGCTATGGTGTTATGGAACACATGCCAAATAATTTCATCAAATTTTTATCTCAACCAAAAGTGCTTCTCTCCCCTATCCAGTGACAAGCGACGTGTGTTTTCAGTGAGCTTTAAACATAACCGGCTCATAAAACTGCCTACGCATCAGCCAACGACCTGATGCTACCTTCTCTTATAGCATCACATTTAGATTCCTGAAATTTTGAGTAAAGTTTTCGGTTGAGCAACAGGTATGACACTTCAAAGCGTTCAGCATGCATTTTATCACTTTTGATGGAACCGGCCGTACCCAACGCTTTCTTGCTCACAGCAGGGATTGAATGGTCGCCTCTGAGCGTTTGAACATGCATTTGACGAACGGACGAAATATTTATTGTCATTCATTTTCCCCTCAAGTGGCGTTTCATCTTACTATATATGCGATGGTTCAGCTATGTGATATGTAGCTTTATGAATCGCGAAAGTGCTCGTTGGCATCGATGGAATAAAGACACAAGAGTGAGACGTATTTTATGACTGCGCGCTCAAGCTACCGTGGAAGGTGGCCTTTTCATTTTCCATGAAGCGGGGACACCGAGTCTTTCCTCTACGGTTGCACTATTTCAAGTCGCCGAAAAGTTGATACGACGCACTGATAAGCCTGCTGCAGTATTGATACCGTATACGAGGTATGCTGCTTTATGAGTTCTGAAACATCGCTTGTCCAAAAGTGACCGCGTTGAAACGTCGAGAGATGAGCATTTCGAAGTTGCAACGACCGTCCCTGTGTGTCGCAACATTTGTCTTTGAAGTTGCGCCTCTTGGGAAGGTCGAAGGCCTCATGCAGCGTCCACTGTGGTCGGTTGTTCGGGAGATCCCCGGAGAAATAATGCAACAGGCGTCAAGGATGTTCGTTCAAGAATTGGACGAGATGGTGTGCACATTATCTTTTAAGAGAAATTTTTAGAGCCCAAGATTAGAAAAAAAAACATATATAATGTATGCTCGTGTTATTACCTAAAGAACTCGTGGTAAGTCCTCGTCATTGCTGAGTAGAGCCAGCTCGCGAGAGCAGTGAATGGCAACAACATATCAGTGGTCTTTGAGTGGAGCATATCCTAACCAAAAGCATTATAAAACTGTGAGAAAAGCCAAAATAAAATGTCTAAAGACATTACTGAGTGTCAAGGCTGCAAACGAAATCAAGGTCAGTAGACAATACTCGTGGTAAATGGGGATATAGTTGACGAGGGCCATCCAGAGGAATGTACTTCAGTATAGTTTGGGCGAGAACAGCGTATTACACGGCTTAAGTCAAAGGGGCCACAACAGAGATTCGAATGGAAACACGTTAGGCAAAAACCTTCTTTTACGAGGAGGCAACAAAATCATAACATAAACCGAGGGGGGCATAGAAAAATCGGAACATTTGTCAGAATGAAGTCCACAACGCCTCAACTCATAAAGGAAGGAAATACATTACGGGATAACGACTGAGCGAGTAAAAACAAGAATGCCCCACCAATTCGAGGGAATACAATTGTGGTCATTTAGAACGGCGAATGAAAATGCGCCCAACGAACCGCGCGGACAAAAGGTTATCAGCCAGCTCTACCACGCCATGCAAACCCTCTGACAGAGAAGCTATAAAAGAACGTGAGTGCGTGTGATTAGCTAGCGAGATCACGCTTATCATCATCATAATCATTATTATAATTTAGCATCATCATCATATTTAGCATCACAGCGTTATCATTTCTAACATCATCACCTTCATTCACTCCCCTCTGGCCAGGTGATCTGACTACTACTACTACTACTACTACTACTACTACTACTACTACTACTACTACTACTACTACTACTACTACTACTACTACTACTACTACTACTCTACTCCTACTACTACTACTACTACTACTGCCACTATTGCTGCTACTACTCGTGCTACTAACCCGCCACGGTGGTCTAATGGTTATGGTGCTCGACTGCTGACCCGAAGGTCGCGGGATCGAATCCCGGTCGCGGAGGCCGCATTTTCTGTGGAGGCGGAAATGCTTGAGGCCCGTGTACTATTCGTCAATTCCCCTTACCATCCCATGCCAATTTTGGTCTACACCAAGTTAAAGAGGCGATCATGAGAGCACCCAGACGCAGGTGGTTAGATAGGTGGTTAGATAGATAGATAGAAATGCTCAAACTGCCTAGGGTTCGCTAAGAGATGCATTTAAAATGGTCATGAATGAGTGCTATTGTTCCTAATAGTTGGCGCAGATGCGGCTCTTGCGCCACCTATACGCGTAAATTTGAGGCGTGTTGCCGCTATTTTCCAGCTATGCTTTCCGTTAAGTGGGAGTGTTGTTGACTGACCTGCACCTGTGAATCTGCAGTTGGAAGGCATCGGAAGGTAAACACTGCCATCTTCAATAAATTTAGGGCTCTACAGCCCAACAACACCAGACAATGCACCAACTAGCCCTAGAACACGTTATGGTCAATCTTTAATAACATACGCATCTTTTTTTATCAGCGTATACAACCTCCTTTTCAAGCAAAGCTTGCTGTGACTCACATATTTCGGTGGCGTTGTCCGTACACCAAAAACCGGGTGCCGCGAGCGATCACAAATGCGGCCCTCGAAGGTGCGCCGGTCCCATGCGTGTTTGTCGGCGCCGTTTTCCAATAAACTATGCGCTCTCGATCGTGGGCTTGTAGGCAATCACGCGTATGTGATGTGGCAATCTGATCTTTTATCGTGCCAACTTGTCATTTCAGGTTGCCGTATTTCATTGTTGCCTGGATACGAACGCATGACCGTCGTTGTTGCCTGTAGCAGTTGAAGTGTTGCGCTGCTAAGCACGTGGATGAAGGTCCGATTCCCGGCATGGAAGAAGGAAGAAGTTAGGAGGAAGATTTGCGCAATTAGAAAGAACGAAAGAAGGAAGCAAAGAAGGTAAGAACGACAGAAAAGAAAGAAAGAAAGAAAGAAAGAAAGAAAGAAAGAAAGAAAGAAAAAAGAAGAAGAAAAGAAGAAAGACAAAGAAAGAGAAAGAAAGAAAGAAAGATAAAGCAATAAAGCAAGACAGAAAGCAGAAAGGGAAGTACATCAGGCACGCACACGCCAGACGTCGCTTGCCTCCATTTTCCCGATAGGGCAAGTGCTCATGAATTTTTCATTTCGCTTCTTCGATAACGCAACTCAACATGGCTGTTACTCACGAAGTCTGAATTTGGAGTTTGCTTGCCTTCCTCTTTTTTAAATCTTTGATATAACTGCATTTATTCTTTACCTGGTATCGCTTCTGTAAAAACCTCTTACCGGAATGGCAGTATGTGCTAAAGGAAAAAAATTAACGCCAGTGATGTAATACATATCTCAGGAGATAGATATCTCTGCAAATGAGACAGGCCTTCATCTTGAACCGGAAGTGAATAAGTTACTCCTCCTGCTGTCGCTGACAATGGTAAACCGAAGAACAAACATAAGAACGAAGGCAACGTGGCATGATAAGCCCTATTTGCCTACGCTTGCAGAAAGAATTCGCGATTTATTTCTTCCTTTGTAAGTACCATGCACGAATGCAGCGAATGCAGCCAGCGTATTTATTACCGAGTCGCGCCTCTGAAGTTCCCGAGGGCCAAACGAGAACTTGTATTGTCAGCAATCTAAGGATGTCCGTTTCAAGATTCTTTTCTTATTTCGTGAAAGAAAGTTCGGTATCAGCGAATTGTAAGAAAAAAAAGGAATATACAGTGATAACAATAGTATGGGAGATGGTGTTCACGTTCACTAAACTTTTATCGCAATATCCTTCGCGTTGAATCTGGTATTTTACTGCTAGCTCCGAGTCCTGAGTTTCAAAGGCATTAGCGAACTTCAGATGCAGGGCACTGGCGTTCTCTCTTTCTTCTGCATTGCAGTCATGTACTTTCACAGCCGAACTACACACGTAATAAGAAAAATGTCTTGCCTCGTTTCTCCCGCATGTCCTAATGTATCCTTCTACAGTTTTGAGACAGTAGAAATGGGGTGGACTATAAATTAATGGTTATTAATTAGCGGTACTTTCTGCTCTAATATCGTCAAAAGCGCACCGAACAAATCCCCTGTAATCCCTTGTCGGGTATTATTGCAGTAGCGCGTTTTATAAGAGCACAACAACGAAGTCGAACGCATCAACAAAGTTAAGTTTAAGCTTCAAATGCAGCTATTTAATGATTCGTAAGTCCGATATCGCGAAGAACGGCATTTAAACATCGCCGCTAATGAAGCCTCGCTATAAGTGCAAGAATGTTCCTGTAGCCTGCACAGCTTTTTAATCCAAGCTGAACACTGCATCTCGTATGTCAATGTGGAATGCGCGTTTCTTTATGCAGCTGTGCAAGAGAGATTTCGACTGAGAAAGAAATGTCCAGCCGCAGTTCCTATTTTTGACGTCATTTTAAGGTGTATAATTCGAGCACCATAACAAAGGGTGAGCTGTGGTAGTAAGGTATACTGTTTAGTAGAGCAGTGCAGACACGTGATTTTCTTTTATTTGCATATCACTCTATGCCTGTTTATAATGAGGATAACAGTGGTAACATCCCATCGCAACGCGCGTTTATTCGAGCACAATGTGTTCTATATGAATCGTCGCAACTGCTTTTAATGTTAGCCCGCAGAGTTTGCAGTACTCATATAGACTGCATTATTGCTTAGGCTTATATAGTGCCCTCTGAGTAAATTAATGGTTTCACGCATGCTACGCATAAATGATGTTACATTAAATTTTAAAGTACCTCCTGTCATGTCATGCTTCAATAACACGGTACATTCGATTCGATTCAATTCATTTTTACTCCACTTTTCTTGGTATACACACGAAAAAATGGAGGAGGCCCGAACAAAAAGTGAAGCATTGTTCACTTGACGGGGATTCGGGCCCCCCTTACAAGGCATGCAGCATGACAGTAGATACAGTACAAAGGAAAAACACCCAATACGCGCATTCGTGACAACAAATACCGCAAGGATGTTCATTTCATGTTTTTCTTTTTATATAAAATTAAACATACTTCATACGCTTACCAAAAAAACACAAAACCACGTGCTATACTTTTGAACTAAAAGAAACTGAGTGAATATACATAATTATATTTTGCGAACGAAGGAAAGAGAAATAAGAACACTATAGAAATACAGATAAACTAAAAAAGAAGAAGCGTACTATTGTCCGCAGGTGTAAACTACTTAAGAGATACAAAAAAATGTCTTAACGTTTTGTTACATTTGCACCTTATACATAGATTCTACCATATGTTACGCTTATATTCCTTCTTATATGTTATTCCTTCTGATATGTAATAAAATTACACGCGTATTTTATTTACCATACGCTGCACGTTAGAAATCACAGTACGTTGTTTTGGGACAACACATCGCGAAGTTGCACTTCTATAGAATGTTGTGTATTTAGATTTTATGCTTAATCTCTAGGATTTACTACGGTAAACTTTAACACGCATTACACTTCGATTCCGCACTTAGCGTACAGTAAGCCACAGTTCGTTTCCCCACCGAGAAGCGGAGTTTCGAAAGCACACTACACTAAGGCTACACAAAGTGGGTTCCCTTCTAATGTACTAACAGTTTTCGCGATTGGCATTTGTAGAAATATGAGACGTTCCTCTTTTAGAAAACTGGGAACAAAACATGGGAACAAAAGGAGCAGCTGAGTGCAACTACGGAACATCTCCGTGAAAGATATTTGATTATGTAAAAGTGTGCGAGCTATAAATCGCAAAAAAAAAGGAGTTGGGAAATTGCAGCAGCTTGTATGGCAGTAATGAAAAGAGTGAATATACCTCATGACAGGGTAGTGAACCCATCATTAAACAGAAAAATGTCATCTCTTCCAAAGTTAACGACGAAAAATATAACGGTGTCAAATAAATCCCTGGAGAAAGTAAACGCGCCTGCTTTCGTGTTAGCGATGCGTTTCTTGTGTTGTTTTTTTCCGACATTTCGAAGAAAAAAAGGACGGCGCATCAAAGAGGGAATAATGGAAAACAGAAGCGATAACCTAGCTATGACGTAAGAGTAAAGTTCATAAAGGTCACTCAGCTCAAACGCGTGCTTGTATCTTGTTACAGAATCGACTAGTTGGACACACGACCTCTGGATTGCAAAGGATTAAAGGGCGAAGGTCGTGGAGTTGCTTCTTAAATAACATGCAAAGTCAAATCCTCCGGGAGAAATTAAGTGGCGCTTGAGCAGGTAGTACAAATTATGCAAAGTTTTCAGCGCGATGCTGAAGAGCATCTCTCGCCTTAATAAATTAGAGGCCGCTGATTGTGAACACTTCGCAGATTGGTGGCGTCGTGTTCTCTTGCTTGTACGAGAGGAGTGGCCGTATTACCCTTGCTTTTTTAGGCCTCAGGATAATGACGTACGTTCGTTAATTAAGAAACCGATGTAACTTAACCTGTATTGAAAGTCATAAAACTCTTATGGAAGAGGCGAGGAGGATCACCGCACTTGCTTCTGTAGGTGGGTAGTTTTTATTTATTTATTTTTTTAGTTAAAGTAATATGTACATAAAGACATTTAAGGGGTCGCCAGTGGCAAAAAATCGAAAGCGTAAAATCGTTTTCCCTAAAGGAACCCGGTAAGAGGAAAGCATGAAACAACAAAGTCAATGTGTGCGCTGTCCAAAGGGCCAAGGTTCGAGGTGTGTTATAGATAGCGTGGTGTATGAGGTATGCAGGGGTTAGCGTACTTTTCTCTAATAAACTGCATGATTACCATTAACTTCTGCGCAAGTTGCAGGTACTCAAGTTGCGAAAACACAAATGGTGTTTTCTTTCATAACGCACAGACGCTTTTATAACGCACAGAAGAAGATTTCGGTGGGCCTCAAGTTCGATTGTTCTTTTCAAGTACGCTTAAAGAAATAAAATGTTTTTTTTTATGCGCAGACTCGCCACGATGGTCTAGCGGTTATGGTGCTGCACTGCTGACCCGAAGGTCGTGGGATCGAATCCCGGCCGCGGCGGCCGCATTTTCGATGGCGGCGAAAATGCTCGAGGCCCGTGTAATTACATTTAGATGCACGTTAAAGAACCCCGGGTGGTCGAAATTTCCGGAGCCCTCCACTACGGCGTCTCTCATAATCATATCGTGGTTTTGGGACGTTAAACCCCGGATATTATTATTATATTTTTATGTGCAAACCACCTCGCCCGATTGGGTCTGTGATGCGGGTTCTTTTTCTGTTTACAACAGATCTCTAAGACTGAGCGTTGGAGAGCTTTATCAAGGACAAAGTCGTCGGTTTAACAAACAACACGCACGACTTTTAATTACACACTGAAGGAGAAATAACTATACACAAGTAAACACTTAATAAAACGTTCACTGCACACCTTAAAACACTCTTAACAACAACAAAAAATGCGAGTTCAAAGACCTAAACCATAGAGTCTAGTTCTGACGCAGCTGTGCGGCGGAGCGGGGAAGAATCCGAGTTTGGTCTCACCAACCAGCGGAGGTTTGACTGGTTGAGTTGGCGGGTCTCGCTGGTTTGACGAGGGAACGGTGGCTGCTGAGCGACGCGCCGAGAAGCCAAGGGCAACCTGGCTAGGCAGCTCGATGCACTGTTCGGGCCCATAGCCCAACTGCTGCTGCTACGTTGCCTGCCGGCACCGGAGTCCGCAGTTCGCGCACCATGGCTATGGTCTCGCACGGGAACTCGATGGCAGGAAGCCCCGGCCGATTGAAGTCTTGGTGGCTCGGGTCCGCAACCCGACGGCCATCTTTAGCGCCCGGTCCGGTGACAACCTTCTGCTTGTCTCGTTCCCTTGGAACTCTCCTCTCTTCTCTGCGGCAGGCTTTTGCTCGGTTTCGGGTCAACTTGTCATCGCCTGATTGGAGATTCTGGTGCTCCCGTGCTCATAAGTGATTGGTCCTTCGGATCTCCTTGTTCGTGGACCATTGGATCATTTTTCTTTTATTTATTTAATTTCGCACCGCACGTTGTCGTGCATGAAACTCTTCAACGTCGTCGGTGTTTAATGCACCACCGCGCGCACAACCTTTTTTATTTTTCTTGTCTTCTTTTCGTACCGCGCACTTTTTAAAGGCACACATTATAACGCGCACTACACTCATCACAGGGTCGAATTTACAGCACTTGAGAAAGAAATCTACATTTCGGTAACCGCAAGAAGCAGAATTGGGACTCTGTAGTTGGAAAGCTTCAAAAATATAAAATGACGATGTTTAATATAAAATATGAGCAGAATTAATTCAACGTCAAAAGAATACATGAAAACCTGTAGACGGTGCTTCTCCTTGTGGTGATCGTTTTAGTGGCGAAGCAACCTTCCAGGCAACTTTCTGCATCTAAATTGCAGTTTTGAGTGACGCCTGCCATATGGGTGTAGTTTGTGCATTCCCAGTGAAAAAAAAAAATAGAACTGATGTGTACTTATCAACCTCTCTATGCGGATGAAGGGGGTAGTGTTTAAATATAGGAAACTTGCTACTGGAGAGTCGATTAACAGCAAATTAGTTCCGCGCAAGCTCGCAAGGTGGAATGAGTTTCATGAAAAAGCTTTTCATCCACCCATCTGCATCGCGATGCTCCATGCAAACTGCTGCGGGTTTCCTTATATATTTGGTCTTTTATTTGCAGCTCAGTTCTAAATGTTTCTCCAGGACAAATGTTGCCTTTTAAAAATCTTACTCGAGTTTGCAGGATTCGGCCGAACGGATTTGCTATGATCAGATTTGCTTATTCTCCTAGTCCAATCAATCAATCAATCAATCAATCAATCAATCAATCAATCAATCAATCAATCAATCAATCAATCAATCAATCAATCAATCAATCAATCAATCAATTAATCAATCAATCAATCAATCAAAATAAATCAATTTCTTATCTTGAAAATGCAAACACAAAATGCTCATTCGGAGGGAGGTCCCATTGTACATGGCTGAAACACGACCTCCTGTTAAAAAGTGAGTGAAGATAAATACAAAGTTACCCATAAAAAGAGCATTAGGTAGTTAGTCATACCTATATAAGCACAGTAAACGTTCATGATAAAAACTGCTTAAACATTTAAACACAGCAAGAGCTGCAGAAAATCCAAAACTAGAAAACCATTAAGTATAGCAATACGGATAAAATGCACAATGCTTAAGAGTCGGTAATAACTAAAATATGTTCCTTCTTAAACGCTCCTGAGGAAAACGGCCGTTTAGTACAAAATGTGTGGCATTGGAAAACCGAATAGCCGCAACCGTAGTAGTATGTTTGTCCAATTTTATGCATAAAAATAGCAACAAAAAGTTCTTTAAAGAGAACAGAGGTTAGTTGCCAACTGATTGACCCTAGCACGACGCTCTTCTAATACACTTGTTAAATCGGATGGTGGAGTTACCACCCTGGAAAGGCGTTAGTCATGAATCGGAATCCCAAACCCGGACGAAATTTTCCCGATAAGATTTCTTTCCCAAAATCCTGAATGCATTTCGTCATACCTTCGTGATACAAACGGGTCGAGGGCGAACGAATGGAATATTTCCCTTTACGAACGGTTCCGAGAATGAAGCCGCCACTAATCGCTAATCCAAGAAATGTTCTTACAATCTCTTTGCACTAAATAAAAATAACTTCCGTTCGTCGGCTGGGATGGCACGCGGCACTTGGCGAGTAATTACAGTAGGGCTAATTCCTGAAGCACGACCTTCCCATTTAAGCCTCACACATACCACGCAGTTTTCGTTATGTAACAAGTGGATGGCGATTGTTCGCAAACATTTAAACATGTTACCCACACCTGCGTGCATGCGTGTTGGCACCATTCTTGGAATCGCTATTATAGGAAATATATACAGAAATCTAGACGATACTACTAAACGCCGCGACGCTCCACGATTCTCAGCACGCATGCCATATCGCCCGAGCCGCGGTGGTGGATAGCTGAGCGTTGCGGAGCGTTGTCAGCAAGACAGATTAAACTTTGTGGAAATGCATGTGTCGTCACATTTAAAACAGAGGAAGCGACAAGAACTTGGCAGCGCGAACAAACGAGACACAGAAAGGGGGGGACACAAAAACCATCTTGTTTGTTTGCGCTACCAAGCTTTACAGCAGAGCTGTAACGCTCGAGGTTTGCCGTGTGTCGCAGACAAAAAGTTATCATCATTAACCGGCACGCGCTATCTTCAGCCTCTTCTTCATCTTCGTCCTCTTCAGCTTCGCTCCCAGAACACGTGCGCCTATATCTCCGGCCCAGGATACAATAACTATGATGCGCCAGAGAACGAGCGCACAAAGAAATAAATAAAGAAAGAGAGAGAAAAGAGGAGATAGAAAGCAAGAGAAAGAAATTATTGACGAAAAAAATTTCTTCGCGAGGCGATATTCGAACCCGCGTACCCGCGATCCGCAGGCGAGCGTCGTAAACACTGGGCTATCCAGGCACGCTAGCAGAGCACAGCGTAGCCTTGTATTGTATACTATAGCAAGGGTGTGGGAAAGGGAATTGAGGAGGGGAGAAAGTAAAGCAAAGCATAGAGAGCAATAGAGAGAAAGGAAGAGGAGAAAGACAGAAAGCGAGAAAGAGAAGTAAATAAATAGATACAGAAAGAAATAAAAATAAACAGAGACAAAAAAGAATAAGAGAGCAAGCATAGACACGCCTAATATAGAAGAGCAGTGTTTGGGAAAGAGAGAGGTGAGAGGGTAGAAGCTCAGCCAAGCTAGGACCAGCTAGATGCCAACCAGCTCTTTCGTGACCCAGCCTTCCGCGACTTAGTTCAAGCTGCGCTAATCGTTTATAAAGAATATATGCCAAAACTATCTGCAGTGGAGGCGTCGCTTGTCACGCAAGCCGAAGGCGAGTGTGGGTGTTCTCGATACGTTGGCTCCCGGTCTCATTCCTCGCTTCACTATTTGACCTCTCTTCCTGCCCATAGAGACCGCTTTGGTTGTACTGCAAGCACAGAGAGAAGGTGGAGAGGGCGTAGCGACGAGATCTCGTCAAATCTCGTCTTTACGAGGCTTTAAAGTTCTTATTTGTTCCGGCGAGCGTCAAAAAGGCGTTGGTCGTAAACACGCTACGGCGCCTCACTGTGAACCACGCTGTACTGGCGCCCTATGTGCTGTGTGTAGGTGGTCTTGTTTTCAACGGACACACTGCGTATCATGTTGAAGAGTGAGGCAAAAAGAGGCATATACTATACGGGTGCGTAAAGGCTGTTTGTCGCAACAGATATTGCAAAAAAGCGCTACCTAAGAAGAACAAACAAACAAAGAAATAAACGTGTTATTAATGTGAAGTCGCAAATCGCAGCAAAGGTATCCGTTAATTAAATCAACGCTGAGTGCACCTACGATATCAGCCAAAAGGTATCGACTTTGGTGTATGGATAATGTTTCAACCTATTTTATATATGGAATCCCGTCAAAGACATCTACCAGCCATCTGCAATTACCCGGATGCCTTCCATAAGATGACTGCATCCCATACTAGCATATTCCCCGATTTTATGTCACCATCTAGTTCCTTATCATTCCGGATGGTGTTTTCCTGCTCGAGTTAGAGCCCTATCAGCTCGGAGAAATCTCCCGAAGAGCCGTCTAGATGAGATGCTAAATAAATAAATAAATAAATAAATAAATAAATAAATAAATAAATAAATAAATAAATAAATAAATAAATAAATAAATAAATAAATAAATGTGCGGCGTGCAAGCAAGCCCGTTCAGATGCTTTGCGCGTTTTCCCCAACGCTCACACAACGCTGCAGTCGAGTCCCCGTTATGCTCCTTGCACTGACAATCTGGAATTGACTTCTGCTGCAATTTTCACCCTTTCCTAAATATGCTTCCAGCAGTATATATCCCACAAGATGCGCGCGCTCGTTAGAGATCCATAATCCAGTGATGTTCGAATTGTAACAGAAAGACCCAACTTATGCTCATGTGTCTTTCTTGTTTCTTTCTTAAAAGCCTCGCTGCACGTTCGGGAGCGTTCACAGGCACGTCAGTACTTATAAATGTGTCCATACATTTGCGTGGCCTGTGAGCACACTAACATACTAATAGGGGATTACATGGTTGAGCGTCCGCTTCCAATGCGGGAGGTACCGGGTTCGATTCCCAGTGCTGACCGGGAACCCACCGGTTTTTCCAAAGGGGTAGAGGAGTACACCTACCTGGCGATCGGTTGTTAATGGGTACTCATCTCGAACGGTGGCCCCATAAGGTTCTGCAAAGGCCCCTGGGCGGACCTTAACCAACCACAGCCTTGGTGAAATAGTTGAGCATCTGCCGCTGCTGTGGGAGGCAGAGAATCGCTGCCGCCGGGTACCTACCGGTAAAATAGGGACAAGCGCACTTCCGGCCTGGTACTCGGCAGAATGAAGTTCATAGTCGCTTGGGAGGGCACCCACCCTGTGGGAAAATGGCGGCATGGGACCGCCAAACCTTAAAAAAAAGAAAAAGAAAAAAAAACTGGGTAAATCTAGCATTTCCTAACGTCTGCACGTGCCCAAACCCTGTGTTCATGCAACCAGAAAAATAATGAAGCATTATAAAGTAAAGTTTGTACCAGCACAGAAATGTTTATCTCAGTCCTATGTGATATGGTTTCGGAGAACTATCCCAATTGGAGTAAAGAAATGAAAGACTGCATATCGTGTTACCATCAAAGAGATCGATATTGCACAAGAGGCATCAGGGTTATTGAATCCCTAACGCCGCTTTTACGGCTCAAATGCGCCTTTACGCATCCGCGCGCGAACGCTCTAAAAAACAGCGAAGAATGCGTGTTTCGCGTGTCTGCTGCGGTCACGTGAACAAATAGTAAACCAAGACAAAGAACAGCGCCAAATAGCTGTGTGTGCTGTGCTCTGCGGAGTGGACGCTTTTTCTTCTTTTTTTTTCTTTTTTTTATGCTCTAAGCCTTGCGTAACAGTGACGCAACAAACGACTCTAGAGCTCAAGCAGAAACGCCTTATCTTTATTACAGCAGCGGTGACACGTTCGTTCAAACTATCGATATGCGAATGCACGTGGAACTCAGTTGAGGCCGCGAAAAACAACCCCGGGAAACAATATCTACAGTTTCATTAACGCGTGTTATCTATTTTTTTTTTTTTATCGTAAACATTCACGTTCGTGATACACAACTGGAATTGTAAACTGTAGTTAATGAATGTAAACAACTCCAATAAACATTCCGTTGGCAACGCACCGAAGAGTGTCAATCTTAACTAAGGCTATATGTTATGAATGTTCCTTCTACCAATGATACGTACATTCGCGGTTAACGCTAAATATTTCATCTCTTAAGAGTTATTCAAAGGAATTTCTGCTGCTATTGTTCTCTTGTTTATTGTAGCTAGTAAAGGAAGCAGCAATAATTAGTATCAAATTGATTGTCTCGTTACTTCGTGTATAGCTCTCTGCAGCGGTAAACACTTTCACGTACGAGCTTCGTAAAGAATGAAGTTTCAATGCTGAGCATGGCTCGCTTGTGCTGGCGGACTTCCCGACTGTCGAAAAAACACATTAATTATGCATAAAGGAACTAGGATGCAACGGGCTAATAAAGCATTCCATGCATTAGCAGCAGCCATCGCTGCGTCAAAGGAAATCGAAAGGCCCGGCTTTGAGCGCTCTCCCTAGCTGCCTTATGATAACTGTAGTGTTTGCCTCTCATCGTGGAGAAATGAACGGACGTTTCTGTTGTTACCGACTCGCTCCATTGTTACTATAAGCAGCTTCACTTGCGCTTTGTGTGCGCAGTTTGTTTACATTACTGAGCACGTTCTCCGAAGGCCGTTTGCTCTTTGTAAACTTATTGTCCATTAGTCTCTTATCTTGCAACATCTCTCGAATATTTTATGTACACACTTTCGGAAGAGTGTCGCAAGCCTTTCGCAAGCACGATTGCATAAACTATGCGTCGAGTTATGATGTATTCCTGCGTAAACAAAAAAGAAAGAAAAGTACATTTAGAGGAGCCTCCTCTGATGCTCCACCCCATGGCATCCTTTGTGTGTGTGCGCTCATGCGTGTGTGTGTGCCTGTGTGTGTGTGTGTGCGCTCATGCGTGTGTGTGTGCCTGCGTGCGTGCGTGCGTGTGTGTGTGTGTGTGTGTGTGTGTGTGTGTGTGTGTGTGCGTGCGTGCGTGCGTGCGTGCGTGCGTGCGTGCGTGTGTGTGTGTGTGTGTGTGCGTGCGTGTGTGTGTGTGTGTGTGTGCGTGCGTGTGCGTGTGTGTGTGTGTGTGTGTGTGTGTGTGTGTGTGTGTGTGTGTGTGTGTGTGTGTGTGTGTGTGTGTGTGTGTGTGTGTGTGTGTGTGTGTGTGTGTTTTCCTTCACTCTTTTCAGGAAGATGCTCTTGCCTGTCGCTTGCGTCGGCTATTAGTTTTGTGTGATATGACAATACAATTCAGAACGAATCTTCAAGAATTTCTTTATTGCGACATAGACCTGCCCTTAAGGTACAATACATTGTGTATTATACAGAAATGTGTCCAGTATTTTTTAAAAATCACAGAAATGAGATATCTGTGTGCTACCTGCGGCGTTACCTTTACTGTGGGAAAGGGGATATTGAGGTGCGTACAAACATTAATTACGGCAGTAATTAAACAAATTAAGAAAATTAACTTTTTAACTAGTCGAAATAAGTGGTCGAGTCAAATGGGCGAATGGAAGTCCTTCCTGAGAATAGCCCATAGCCGCTTTGAAATTTTTGAAAGGCGGCCACTGGTAATCACCGCGGAGCGATGAAATTTGGCTAATTTTGCTGGTGATACCGAAACCTACGCACCAAAAAAGCGCCTCTGCCATTCATTGCGGAAAGGCCCTCAGTGACGACACTGTTTCCCTCGCACGGGGGGGGGGGGGTGAATGTAGGTGGGGAGGAGGAGGATGTGCGGCTCGCTCAGCAACGAGACGAAGTATCTAGATCAGCGGATGATAACGGCGCTCGCTTATCTTCTTCCCCCCCCCCCCCCCCCCCGTGCGAGGGAAACAGTGTCGTCACTGAGGGCGTTTCCGCAGTGAATGGCAGACGCTCTTTTCGGTGCGTAGGTTTCGGTATCACCAGCAAAATTAGCCAGATTTCATCGCTCCGAGGTGATTACCAGTGGCCGCCTTTCAAAAATTTCAAAGCGGCTGTGGGCTATTCTCAGGAAGGACTTCCATTCGCCCATTTGACTCGACCGCTTATTTCCACTGGTTAAAAAGTTAATTTTCTTAATTTGTATAATTACTACCGTTATTAATGTTTGTACGCATCTCAATATCCCCTTTCCCACAGTAAAGGTAACGCCGCAAGTAGCACACAGATATCTCATTTCTGTGATTTTTAAAAAATACTGGACACATTTCTTGAAACACCCTGTATGTATATTGGATATGTGCCGTAAGACCGGCGTTGTGTATGAAGTGAAGCGGTGTGTTGTGGAACCTTTTATGTATCCAGCGGTCATAGCTGGCTGATCATAAATTATGCAGTCATGTTATTCCAAAAGTTTACGCAAAATCGAAACACTTCATCCTTTGCAAGTATAAAGTACAAAACAAGAGCTCCCTCAAGTTCACAAATTCAAGTGTATGTAGCGGTGAACATCTTGTCCCACTGAAGTACAGAATTCATGTCCCAAAAATTCTATATTTGCCCATTGCACGCGTTATGTGTGCGCTTGTGTGAGCCGGTGCATACGTGCGTTTTTGCTTGCACGTGTGTTTGTCTTAGCGTACTGAACAGTAAAACACACGAATAACGCACCTACTACTTGAAGTGCCGTCTTTGCTCATTGACCATGCGTTCTTGTTCCTAGTGTTTTGCTTAGGATGAGACTTTAGAATGAGTCGCTTCTTATAACCCGTGGTAGCAATACAAAACAGCGAATAATTTTTTAGGACTTCCGCTCTACCTGTTAAAAAATACCTTTGCAGGAAGAGTGGTCAAATTTACGACAGCAGAACTCAATGTTTAAAACTGTTGGTAAAACAGTGTGGGTTCAGCAAGCAACCTTTACAAAACTGACAAGCTATTTTTTTACACACACACAGAGAAATGAGCAACGCCTTGAGGACACATAAAGAACGATAATCCTCACATAAAACGCACATTTGTGTATTGTGCGGTTAATGAATGTAGTGAGGCTCTGGAAGTTTTATCATTGGTCTAATATATCATTTTATCATAGACACATGAGCATAGTCTGTTCAAGAAACGTTCACGGTAAAGTTTCACTGGTTTTTTTATAATTGACTAGTCCGCCAATCACAGAAATTTCATTAATAATAGTAATAATAATAATAATAATAATAATAATAAGAAGAAGAAGAAGAAGAAGAAGAAGAAGAAGAAGAAGAAGAAGAAGAAGAAGAAGAAGAAGAAGAAGAAGAACAAACAACAACAACAACAACAACAACCATGAACTTCTTTATTTCCATCAGTGAGGGAGGGGACTATTGTACAACGAGAACGCCATCAGTTTCAGCTCCCATGCAACAGGGAATCGGTGTAACGCGCAACAGGGAATCTGCCGTCGCGTTCGTTTACACTATCCGACTCACCGCGTTCGTCGGAGAAAATCCGGAAGAAATGTGTGCGTTATTTACACGTATCGATCACTTTCAGCGCCTACCTCTACGCTTCTACTAGAATGTTAACCTATCTGCTTCACGCCGCGTGCTTCGGCGTCAGCGCACCTCCGCCGAGTTTGGCGCACTACTAACACCGTAAACTCGGTGAAGCGTCAGCTGGGCCTAGGCGAACTTAGAACTTCGCCATTCGGGCCCATTGGAGCGAACACACGGCAGAATTTGCATGGCGGCGTTGTCGCCTGCTCCGAGGAATTTCGCCGTCTGCATCAATAGAAACGCGCGCAAACATTGTCAACCCTTCGCGTATCTCAAGGACGTCGTGGTGTCATTAACCCGTACGCTTGACTGCCCAGGACACCGCTATTCGACGTAACTAGTTAAAACTCATGCGTTACACTGCTCAGAAAGAACTGCGTCGCCGCTACGCTGCGTATTCACTGGCTTTCACGCGGCAAGGCATTTTTTTTAAAGCGGAGCAGCTACACACTGGTGACGCGAAGACCGAGGAAACAGCGGAGCATAGCGTTCTCCTCAGCCTCGCCCTCACTTCTCCCTCGCACCGCCTTGCTGTGCTAAATTTTACAGGGCTGTGCTATGCTTTCCTTTCTCCCCTCCTCCCATCCCTCCTCCTCATCATCACTTTCCTTTCTAACACCCTTACTATAATACACTATACAAAGCTATGCTATGCTTCCCCATCTCCTCTCCTCCTTTCCGTCCTCCCCACCCTCACTTCCCTTTACCACCCCCTTACTATACTATACTATACTATACTATACTATACTATACTATACTATACCATACTATACTATACTATACAAGGCTATGCTTTACTCTCTTCTCGTTCTCGCATCTCTCCTCGTCACATTCATCCCCCCTCCCCCTTGTCATACTATACTCTACAAGGCTATGCTATGCTCTCCTAGTGTGCCTGGACAGACGAGTGATTTGACGCGCGCCTTCGTATCGTGGGTACGCGGGTTCAGATCCCAGCTAGTCAAGAAATGTTTTTTTTTCGCCAAAAATCTCTTTTTTCTTTCTTTCGCGATTTCTGTCTTTCTTTTTGTCTCTTCCCTCTATTTTTTCTATGTCTTATTTGTCTCAGTTTATTTCTATTTCTTTCTTTCTCTCTCAATCTATTTCTACATCTCGCTCCTTCTAACTTTCTTCGCTTTCTTTCTTTGTCTCTATTTCTCGCTTCCTCTTTCTTTCCATCTCTTTCCGTCTATATGTTTCTCTGTCTTTCTTTGATTCTTTCTTTCTTTCTTTCTTTCTTTCTTTCTTTCTTTCTTTCTTTCTTTCTTTCTTTCTTTCTTTCTTTCTTGTGCTTTAATATCTCCCTCCTCCTTTCCCTCCTCACCCACTCCTCACATCTCTCCTCCCCACCCTCACTTCCGTTTCCCACCCCCTTGGTATTCTATAGTTACAAAGCCGTGCTATACTCTGCTAGCGTGCCTGGACAGCCGAGTAGTTACGATGCTTAATTGAGAAAATATTTATAACTGCGCCAAGGACGAGACACCAGAAACAAAGTGGACAGGATGATCGCAGACTAAAAACTGGTTTATTGAAACATACACCACCCTTATGAAACAAACTAAGCGCGTGCGCAATGACATTCGTGACCACGTGACAGATTTCACCAGCCCCAAGACTCCTGTCTACTACAAAGGAAATCATGCTCTTTTCTGCAAAGATACACGGATGTGTCACCGACGCACTTATCAGGCCCGTGTCTAGCTATCCAAGATGCCTCCAAGATTTCTCTTGCTCTTTGGCTTCTGGCTCGCCCTATCACCTTGGTGCTACTGAAGGCGGTGTATGTTTATGTGAAGGCGGTGTATGTGTATGTCATAAGGGTTGTGTATGTTTCAATAAACCACTTGTTAGTCTACGATCGTCCTGTCCACTTCGTTTCTGGTGTCTCGTCCTTAGCGCAGTTATAAATATTTTCTCAACTATGTCTTACCAACTAGCCCCCTAACGTACGCTTACGATGCTCGCCTTCGGATCGTGGGTACGCGGGTTCGAATCCCGCCTCGTCAAGGATGTTTTTTCTCGCAAAGAATATCTCTCTTTCTCTTTCTGTCTATCTCTCTCTCTCTCTCTCTCTCTGTATTCATTCTCTCGCCCATCCGAGTTATTGAATCCCCGCGCCGGAGAAATCAGCGCACGTGTGCTGGGAGCAAAGGAGAAGATGAAGAAAGCGACGACGACGAAGAAGAAGAGGACAAAGAGAGCGCGTGCCTGTTCATGATGATGATAGTTTTCTGTCGACGACTAACCGTGTAAGGAAAAGCTCAACAGCTCCGCTGCAATACGCCGACTTTACGATAGATTCTGGGATAGGGATATCAGCATCTAGAATCCTTTCACCCAGGCTGACAGATCTGTGTCAAAGATGTTTACATAGAAGTCTACACGGTTTGTCCAAACTTAAAGGGGTCATAAAGTACCCCCTTGGGCTTGTTGAAAAAACACATCCTGTGGAAAGCTGACACGGCTATGAACTGCTCTGCCAAATATTACAGTCGTGCGCGCCGCGTAAAGGCCACAAGCGGGGCGCGATGTTGCCGTTTGCTCAGGCGCCCTCTTTTCAAAAAGAGGCCGGTTCTCACTCTCGTCGGTGGGCGGGGCGTCTGCACGTTGACGTCACGGATCTGCCAGTTTACGTCGCAAGAGACATAGCATGCTTATTGGCCGATAGCAGACGTAAATCGAGAGCGGCGTTCGGATCAGATGCGCTTCTTGCCGCGGGGTGCCGCCACTTGCCGGCGCCGCACTCCTCAGTACACGGTAGCCGCACTCGCGCAGGCGAATCACAGCGGGAGAGCGATCGCGTTTCATGACGCGCGCTGACGTAACTTCTTTCCCCCGTGCCATCCCTCCCTGTCTAGCATCCAGTGCGCTCGTCGGCACCAGAAAAGAGAGAAAGCGCTGGGAGCGTGCGCCAAACCCCCGTAACTCCTCTGATTCTTGACGGATTCGAGAAATTTTTGCGGCAATCGATTCGGGAGGCAGTAAACTCCGATACTGAGGTCATTAGATCATTACTTGGAAAAGTGGTTCATGACCCCTTTAAGAATGCTGTTCTTTAATAGGTTGGAATGCGTGTTCACTTGCGTACTACATCAAACAAAATGTTATCATCATAAAATAATACCACGCAATGATTACTAGCCAAAGAGAGCGTTATGCCATTAACTGCGAACAGGATAGCACGTGCAACAAGGATAACGTTATCAATGTAAAAAATGTTCTGAAGAATCCCGGGACTTGGAGGAAGGTTCTTGCACGCGAAATCGAATGGCCTCGAACTTTCCCTTTCACTGGTATGCCGGTATTACCATATTCCTTGCGATCTCCAACATGACGTCTAATGGATAATTTCGGCTCCCTACAGGTAAGCTGCACCATTTGCACGACAGGATTTTTGTAATGTAAATATTGTGCCGAACAAACACTTGGCCCATGTATAGCGGGAACACGTTTTTTTTTTTTTTTTCACGCGAGGTTGAATACTGGAAGTGACTCTGTTCCTAGTGTGCCCGATAAGTATCTCCAGCTTTTATCAGTGCTGTCCTCATCTGCCTGGCGAGCTTAATCAGAGCCCCGAAAAAGCCCGGATAATCAAACTTCCTTCCGATGGGAAACGCCAGAACCGGAAAAAAAAACATCTGGCTGAAATAAATCCCCTGGGATGTCTGATTCGCTCCTTTTAGTATAGACTCGGAGCGAAGATATCTTGTCACTTCCGCATCTTCGACGCTCCGTCGCACGCGGAGGATTTGCCCTGATTCTCTTGCTGCGCGGTGAAGTGAAGGGTGGTCGTTCGATTCCCAAGCACGGGTAGGACAGCGGAAAGAAAAAGCAAAGACGCGCTGAGTGCAAGACAGTCCACGAACACACAGAAATGCACACAGAGAAATGCGTGGCCCTATTGCGAAGAAACGCAGTGACACCAACGCAGGCGGATCACAAAGTGCACACTACGAACACACCATAAGATGTGGAAAGGCATCCCTGACGCTGGCTCCGAGAAATTCCGGCGATATGCGCAATCAAGATGGTAAATGTGTCAGCATCGTGCAGAGATGGATGTCCGTGAGCCTAGTTAGAGTGGAGATGAGAATGGTAACTAGTTCTCAGAAACGCTCGTCTGATGATTGGTGTAGTCGAACGGCTACATGAAGAAAGGTAGTCAGCTAAATTGAGCCAACCTAGTAGAACATTACCTCATGAGACCTCATTCTCTATTTGCAATCCATGATGTGCTCCAGCGTTCTTTTTGGTGTGTGGTGAAGTAAGATACGTGAACAGACTATATGGAACTTGTGGAAGTAAGTGTGGCCTCAAGCGGTATTATTCCAGACAGAACGAGAGAAATAACCTGCTACCCAGTGCGAACTTAGCGCCTTGTTCAATCGCTTCAAGTAGCAATTGGCTAAATGTGATATCATTGCGTTTAGCCTAGTACTAATATTACGCGTGTTCACCACGTTGCGGTTTCAGGATGTCCAAGTGACTCGTTAGGGCTGTCCAAGAAGCACACACTCCCGAGAACTTTGCGGAAGTGGGAAAAACGTGGCTGCATTGGACGGGCCTGTTCGAGCGTGTTTGCTAGTAAGATGAGAAACATGGCGATGGTTCGGGCAGAAAATGCACATGTATGTGCATCCTTTTAGCTTGATTTTGTTTCCACGCGAGCTATATAGATCGGGCTATTGCTGTTGTCGCAGTAATAACGGCAAGAATTTTTTTTACATTTCTATTATCCCCTTAAGCGCAGCACTTTGAACACCCCCCCCCCTTACCCATATTTTAAATGAAACGAAAACTCTTTGTGATCTCAAATTCCCGGAAAACACCGCGTCATCTCAAGCATGAAAGAGATGAATATCTTTTCCATGCTTCGAATAATCTACGTCTCTTAGAAAGATGAACAATCTTTATGAGCTCTGGTTTGAAGGAGGTTCCAGTCTTCCAAGAAACACGTAAAGAAAGACCAGTTCAATCGCTACTTCGAAGCCCCTGCGTCTTTTGAGGAATGAAAAATCTTCACGACCTCAAAATTTTCATAAGACTAACCTTCCAAGAAGCTCGAAAGAAAGCAGTTCTCTCGCAGTTCTTTCGCAGTTCTTTCTATGCTGCGATGCCTCAGTGTCTTCCACTTCTTCGAATAAAAAGCGATAAATCGATAACATAATCGCCTTACGATAGCGGTCGATATACGCTTTTCGCCTCAATGTCGCGCCTGTTCATTGATTAAAAAACTGTGAATCTCTGTTCGGCAAGCCCTTTGAAAAATATCCGCCGTAAACGATACGGCCCAGCTCTTATCTTTCGATGTCGTTGCCGCGCTTAGTGAATTGTTGGTGTTATATATGTTACAATACATACTTTTCGGGGTTTTACGTGCCAAAACCACGAGGAAATCGTTACGCGAGGCGAAGTAATGGGCGGCTCCGGATGTTTCGCCCACATGGGCTCCTAAATCGAAGTGCTCCTAAATCTAAGTGCACGGGCCTCTAACAGTTTGTCTCAATGAAAATGCGGCCACCGCCGCCGGGATTCCATCCCGCAACCTTCGGGTCAGCAGTTGAGCACCATATTTACTAGACCACCACGGCGAGTTTTGTTGGTGCTGCTGTGAAGCCCAACTCGCCAGCTGCAGAAAACAAAAAGGCATGACTCTTTCAATCTGGTTTTCAGCAGCTTCATCTAAGCGCTGGAAATATCTATAGAGCAGCTTTCTTTCCTCTGTGCATTGTGACTCACGGTAAAGTAAAGAATAAGTGAAATTAAACGACAGCTTCTTGGTTGTTTTCTTCCTTTAAGTGCGCGCCCAAATATAAGCACATGCATGCTTTGGCATTCAGCCCCATCTGACTTCAATCGCTGTGACCGGGATCGAACCCACATCCTCCATAACTGAAACCCAACGTCACAGCGCATCATCTGGCTTAAAGCGTTGGATGCATTTGTGTATTCAGCGTACGAAGCCGTATAAGCAAAAATAGAGGTGGAATATATATTTACACTTGGGTCGATACAGAATAACATATATAACACCATGCAAAACTTGAAACGACAATGATGGAAACGACGACGACAGAGACGAGAGTGTTCATTCGGCACGTATCGTCAGCGTAATGAATAGTTGGAAGTCGGCGCTCTTTACACTGTGCCTCTGTTATCGTCCTTTCCAGTTTTGCGCGCTGTTACATGTGTTGCAATGAATAAACTAGCCCAGCAAGCAATCATTCTTGGGTAGAGAGTACATCATTTTTTATAATTTTGCTCATTAGGTGAAAGTCCACGCCAGTGGCTTTGGAAAAGCAAGCGACCTTTGTTGTTGAAACGCATATGCCGCTGTCACTGCAAAAGCTAAGCCTTGTCCTAATACACTTATAACTCGTGTTTTTTATATCTCGCAGTGTGAATGGCACCACTTGGAAGTTTATTGCTAGCCTGTCATCGTCATGGAGTTGACGAGAATAAATTCTGCATCTAAGGGGGATTGCCCCGACGAAAGCCTCCTCTTGGTTTGACGCATATCTCAGAGCAAACTAATCTGTCTTTTTCAATTTATGCTTTGGAAGTGTTCTGCTTTTACAGCTTTCTTAAGTTTATTTTACGGGGCCACAATCTGGCAAAATAAGCCGATAACAGAGCTGTACGTTTTGATGTGGATGAAAAAACAAACAAGGCGAACTAGCTGTCAAAGTGAGAGACATTCTGGAGCTCCTGCTGCATAATGGTCCCACGCCGCTTTTGTGTCCTGAATAAGCAAGCGTCTATGTTATTCACCTCCCAAATACAGTCTCTGACAAAAGACATTTCGGTTACTCACGCTTCCCTAAAGGAGTTTAGTAAACTCAGACGTTCAAAGCGACACTCTCTCTGTTGCCACGGGGGTCTCTCATTTCGAGTCTACATCGGCAGCTTTGGGACGTTAAACCACTCAAACCAACCAACCAGCTTACATTTGCACAGCGTAGAAACAAAAAAGAAGTGCTGTGTTTTGACGCGGTGCAAACAAGACATGTAGCGGGTCTCATGTATATTTCATCGTGCCGGTGATATTTTCTGAGGTAGAAGGTTGACGAACCGTGACGAAGTGTTTTGGTGACGTTTGCAATAGCGACATTTCAGTAGAAAAAAAAAGTTTTAAAAATAATGCTTTTGTTTGCTTAGTGAAGGCTCAGCTAACTCGAAGGAAAGAAGGCCCTGAAAATGTTCTCTTTTTTTTCACAACTGAGGCCGCACACAATGTAGGTGCTTATGGTTGGTTTAAAACTTCAAGGCTGGTCGTATTTCTTAAATAAAAGTATCACTTCTTTCTGGATATGTTAACCTAGGCATGCTTAGACCAAACAAACAGCAGTCGACAGTTATACAGTCCAAAACCACGATACGATTCAGAGGCACGCCATAGTGGCGAACTCCGGAAAATTGTCGCAGTTTCGTCACAAAGGCGAAGCAATGAATGCGATAGCAACAAACTAGAATTTTAAACAAAGTAAGGCCAGCAGCTAACTCTCTTAGCATCCGATCTCGCATAACTGTACAAAGCGCTGGTTTAAGAGAATACGGCCACTCCACAGAGCGAAGCGCTTTTCGTGCTGTCTGTCGCCTCAACGCGAGGTAAGCGCGGTGAGCGCTCAGAACGTACATGGGTAGGAGCCGTCAAGTGATGCCTGTCGAGATACCGCGCGCGCCAGTGCACGCGCACACGCAATTTTGATGAAAGGTAGCAGTTGCTTCCCAAGCGACGCAGCCCTCCCACTGGCACCCCTTCATGCTCCGTCCTTCAAAGGAGCCGGCCGGCGCGTTTTATTTCTTCTTCCACAAGCTTTCGCTCCCACATAGAACGTACGAAAACCGGGGCGATGTTATCGTCTTGTAATTCATACGGAACATCACGGCGACGGCAAAAATGCACCTCGAATGTCCGCATACGTAAATGCTTTCGGAAAAATAACTTTGATCAACCGAGGTTCTTTAAGGTGCAGCTGAAGCAATGAATGCGATAGCAACAAACTAGAATTTTAAACAAAGTAAGGCCAGCAGCTAACTCTCTTAGCATCCGATCTCGCATAACTGTACAAAGCGCTGGTTTAAGAGAATACGGCCACTCCACAGAGCGAAGCGCTTTTCGTGCTGTCTGTCGCCTCAACGCGAGGTAAGCGCGGTGAGCGCTCAGAACGTACATGGGTAGGAGCCGTCAAGTGATGCCTGTCGAGATACCGCGCGCGCCAGTGCACGCGCCCACGCAATTTTGATGAAAGGTAGCAGTTGCTTCCCAAGCGACGCAGCCCTCCCACTGGCACCCCTTCATGCTCCGTCCTTCAAAGGAGCCGGCCGGCGCGTTTTATTTCTTCTTCCACAAGCTTTCGCTCCCACATAGAACGTACGAAAACCGGGGCGATGTTATCGTCTTGTAATTCATACGGAACATCACGGCGACGGCAAAAATGCACCTCGAATGTCCGCATACGTAAATGCTATCGGAAAAATAACTTTGATCAACCGAGGTTCTTTAAGGTGCAGCTGACTCTAAATACACATTTTATTCTTTGTATTTCGCCGCCATCGTCAATCAAACAATTACCTCTTCGTTTGAAACAGTACTTCAATCTTTAACATCCGTCATCGGAGTTAAAAATCTGAATAGAAATAAATCGTCAGCCCATAAGTTGTTTGCTGCAGCTGTGCCTGAATCTTGCTTCCGCATTCATTAGTATAAGCCGCCGCGTAATTTCAAATATTTAGAAACCGAGCTGACTGGTGCGAATCCATTAAGCAAAACAGTGCAGCAAACACGGTCTGCAAACGGCTGCCAGCCTTGTATGCGTTGACTTGTTGCCTCGCCCAGTACTCTCATAAATGCTTTGTCCGGGGTAGGCATTTTTATGCTCAACAAAGAGATTGTGACATCGCTGTGATATATTTTTATTTTTATTTTAGCAAAAAGTGTTTGTGATAATGCACTACAGTGCTACTTCTGTTTGTCTTTCCGTTACCTTTGAAAATGTTAACCTATTGTCTTTTTTACCTTATTTACCTTGATGTTAACCTTCTTTTCTGTATTTTTGGTGCTTGTGACAGTAAAACATGTAACACATAGCACTAAAACTGTCTCCCCCACAATAATGCGTTCAAGGCAACGCAGGTATTCTGTAGATAGATAGATAGATAGATAGATAGATAGATAGATAGATAGATAGATAGATAGATAGATAGATAGATAGATAGATAGATAGATAGATAGATAGATAGATAGATAGATAGATAGATAGATAGATAGATAGATAGATAGATAGATAGATAGATAGATAGATAGATAGATAGATAGATAGATAGATAGATAGATAGATAGATAGATAGATAGATAGATAGATAGATAGATAGATAGATAGATAGATAGATAGATAGATAGATAGATGCGTTCTCTAAGCTTCTTAACTCACATTGCGTATGTCATTCGAATAATTCCATCTGTTTTTTTTTACATTCCCCCTTTCTCTCTTTCCCCAGTGCCGGGTAGCCAGCCAGTCTAAGAAGTGGCTAATCTCCAAGTCTTTCCGCCTGTTTCTTCTTTCATTCCTTAACTCTGTCTTGCGTACGACACAAAGAAATCTTTGGAATTATATATTCAGTATATGTAATTTCCAAGAAAATTATGTGCAATAGATATGGTATTTCTGGGACGACATGCAGACAGTCCTATAATAGGGAGGGGTGCACAAGCCCCGAGACCTGATACACAAGGGCTACATTCCGACAACCACTGATTGCCACTCAGAAACCACGGCAGACGTCGTCAGTCGGTAATTTGCAGAGAAGGCACCGGTGAATAGCAGTCGCGAGAACGCCCTCTGGCGTAATTAGGTCACAGCGAGTGAATGTCCATCATTCGTATGGTTACAGGTGAGATAGGTGGCTAGATCCGGAAATGAAGGTCTGTACGCTTAGTGGGTCGTGCGATTTGCCGTAGAGAGCTGACTGATTCGCTCACCACCGAAGTGGTGTTGATGTCGACAGACACACTGTTGCATTGGCGGGCCCACACTTCTAGGATGATTGCGCAGCCTAGCGCGAAATGGTGGACATGTGACTGATGACGTTAGATCCGCCTCGCAGGCTGTTACTTCAGCGGTGAAGCGAATAAAGGTGCGCTTTATGTTACGCAAGCTGAGAGCCTGTTCTCGCAGCCGCCGTGGTGGTACAGAGGCTACGTTGCTCGGCTGCTGACCCGAAAGTCGCGGGTTCGATCCCGGCCGCGGCGGTCGCATTGCGACGGACGCGACATGCTAGGGGCCCGTGTACTGTGCGACGTCAGTGCACTTTGAAGAACACCCGACGGGCGAAATTTCCGGAGCCGCCACTACCGCATCACCCAATGATGTCATGGTTTTGGCACGTAAAAACCCCAGATATAAAATGAATATTGTTAATGTTTCTATTGTAGGGCGTGATGTATTTCTCTGCGGTGTTTCCGGGAAGTAAGGACCCTTTCTTATGAGAGGGTATTCAAGATAATCAATGCTATTGGTTGTTTCGAACGGAAAGTTCAGATTTTTGTTCGCCGTTCATCGAGAAAGAACGCAAGGCGTGCGGACACCAACACAAATCAAAAGAAACCAGACAATGCAAACACCGCCTCCTTTTGCGCATATCCCGACTGAAATGTTCTGTATGCATCCCGGTTGTACCATGTGTATTCTGCAATATTGTTGTAGAAATATATCGAGTTCGTATAGTTCCCGTGAGCATTAGAAGGAAAACATATGATGCAGTTATTCGAATGATATACCGAACGTTGCAGGAAGGATAGTTTTGTGTACCTTAACTTTCACGTCAACTCTAATGACGTGTGTTTGATGCAATGCAATCGACAGACTAATAAAAGAAGATGGCTTTCGCCTTCCGTCCGTCTTAGGCAAATGCGTGACTTTTAAACGCGTGCCTTTGAGCTCAGCCGCCGACACTTGTATCTGAGTATTTCTTTCATATACAGACCAGTGTCGTTGACATATTTGTCTTATTGGATGCCTCACACAGACCACAGACAGAATATCAGAGGAGCGAAGAAGTGACCTCGTGACTAAGTCGTGCGCCCAATGATAAGCATTGCAGCCAGCGTGACAGACAGCTACGAATAGCTGAAAGCGATGAACTTGAGATCTCGAATGTAAGACTACACTGACTTTGACAAGCTACGCAGTCCTTGGACAAACAGGTCGTTAGGCTAACAATGTACAAGCTCTTATTGGGAAGTAATATTAGTTCTGACAGTCGTGAGAGGAAAAGGTCAGCAAAACATTGAGCGTACGAAGCTATTTTAGCTTCAGTAATGCAGAAAATAGGCACCGCTATAAGGTACGAAAAGAGTCCAAAACATTCCACGAGCGCCCGGTGCGCTAACAGAAATTATGATTATTAAAAGAAAGTTACATAAAAAGATGTAGTTATAATGGAATGTTTTCTTTTAGCATTCACTGCAACGAATTCATTGAGGTTATCGAGGTATAATAGAATAATTTAAATTACTGAGACCATAAGCAGCAGAATCCACATTTTCTGGATTGCAGTGCGAAGTCTACCACGGGCCTTAAGAAACGACCATAGCCCGGAGTACTTTTTAGAGTTATTAACTAATTGCTCCAGATGAAAACTCCTCCTAGTCTGTTGACATAATAAATTTCTTTCAGAATTGAATAACTGGAATAAATTTCTCACGGTTACGATGTCGTATACTTTCCATAATCGTTTATCAACGCCAGGTTCTTCTGGCTCACTCCCTAAGCTTTCCCATCTCGTGGGCATGATGAGAAAATAGATCGCTTTAACTTTGGCTGTAGACAGTTTACATCTACAAAAAGACGCTCGTTCAGATGACAGTCGAGTGCTTGTCGCATTGTAGTGTAATCGAGCTTTCACGTGAATTTTTACACGCGCGCACCTCCGCCTGGTTTTGCTTGGCCTGTACGACTTGTATTTTCCTACATTTTTTGAAGACTTAGTACGTTCATTGTTCGCGCGACGTGCGCATGTTTGAATCCATCTGTCAATCAAACAAGATAATTACAGGCCCATGTGAAATTATTTGCGCATGAAACTTTAACAAGACAATTTCGAATCTGCGACCCCACGTTCCGCAGCGCGCCGCGTTAGACAACTCTTCCACGCGCCATACACCCTCCAACATACTAACGCTGGAGATATTTATATAAACCATCTAACGCTGGCGGTACGCAGAGCTCGGAGGTGCTTCAGCCTGTTCGCTATGACCCTCGAGATGGCGCGAAGGGCGCGCTTTAAAGCAACATTCCTAGATTTGCTTTCACTTTGAAAACTTTCCTTGGGACGCGCACGAAAAGGTGGCCCCTTTCTGTACCCACTCGCGATGTGGAAAGCCGGGCAAACTTTAGGCAAACAATGTGCGGAACGCCATCGTGCGGCAGGAGACGCAGACTGGGGGCTACACGCGCCTAACGTTAAAACAACGCCTCCGAGCCGCTGGTCCCGATGTACTGTGGGAATAGATGTTACCCAAAGCAGGCGGCGTACAAGACACGCAAGTAATGACATTCTTCTCATGACATGTCCTTCATGTTCTTGATACACTTGTGGTGTATCATACACTAGTGGCAAATTGTGGTATATCTAAAGCCAACCACATGTCCCCATGCGAGCGCAGGCACGGAGGTAGCTAGATCGTGGTTTACGTGACCTGCGAGCGAAAATTTTCATGATGTGACCTGTATATTATGTTCGTCAAACGCTAATGTCATGGTGTGCAAGTTTTGGCATATATTAAGTTAACGAAACGCCCACGACCGCACAAAGACGTCGTGGTAATAATGCCTCCAACGCCACCACGTGACAGGATATATATATATATATATATATATATATATATATATATATATATATATATATATATATATACATATATATAAGGAAAAACTTCGTACTACAATATAGGAAACAAAGCAAATATTTAATTTACCCGAACAGTTTCGGCTGGCGTTCCAGCCTTCTTCGGAGGATGTAGTTGAAATGAAACGGCCATGGCCGAACCCGCTGCACAAAGGCCACCGACCCAGTTTGGGGGCCAAACGATACTTTCAAAAAAATAAAAAGCAAAAAAGGGAGAAAAAAATAGAAAAAGACAGAGAGAACTAACGAAGGAAGCAACAGTGACAAAACGAGGGAGGGAAAGAACAGCGGGAGGAGAGTCCGAGAGCCGCCGGAGGCGGGCGAGGCGGCGGGCTATGCCCGTCTTATCTTCGTACGGTAGATAAAAAGCGGCGTGAGCAAGGGACGAAAGCGACATTTGTCTTTTCCCTTTTCTTTCGTCCCTTGCTCACGCCGCTTTTTATCCTGCCTGAATTTAATTTCTTTTAGATGCGAAGCACCTTAAGGCGGGAGCTTTATCCATCCCTACCGCGGCGTCCACACCCCCACTGTGCATGCGCGCCCCTCCCCCTCTCGCGCGCCTCATTCTCTCCTGCGCAAAGCCGCGATGAGCACCAACGTCTCTCCGCTGCTTCGCATCCACACATGGTTCCCTTTAGCGGGAGATGGTGTAATTTTTTTTCTTTCTAAATAAAGTTTCTTCCTCCTCGTCCTCTCCGCGTGGCCTTGAAGCGAAGAACGAATACCCCGTGATAAGCCGCGCAAAAATTGGGTTGCGGCGTTGCACTTGTGCACGAGCTTACAGGGAACGCATTCGTCGGCTCGTCCGTCTACCGTTCCGATTACTCTTCCTGAGCGTCCGAGGGGAAAACACCAGGAGCGCGCGCATTTCCTCACAGAGAAGCACGCGAGCGCGATCTTCTGTTGGTGGCTTAGGGGACTGGCGTTTCGTTTGTGAGATTGCACGCGCAACCCATTGTCTCCAACGCTGCGGTGCCTCGGCTTCATCCAACATTTGCACGCGCATTGGCGAGACGGGGTTGCGGGATAGAGGGCACAATGAGCCGCTCCCGCAGCCCTTCACGCCCTGCTCCCTGGCTGTAGCCGAATTCCCGTTTCCTTCCTTGCCCTTTTCTGGAGAGACTCCTCTCCAGGCCCCAAAAACCCGCGCCGCTTTCTTGGTGACCTCGTTATCTTTCGACTTGGGGAGCCGTGACGAACACAGCTCAATCGAGTCGGGAGCCACTCAGCCGCCATCACCGCATGCGCACCGCCCGGCCTTTTGTGGGTGACTTACCGTCTCAGGGCCGGACAGCAAAGCCACGAAAGGCGAGTACGAGCATTATCGCTCTCACTCTCGTGTGCTTCCCATTTTGTTGTTAACGTTGTCGTGCGGAACTGCTCCGCCGCTTCGTTCTCACCTGTATTATTTGTTGGGTTGGTAGCGCCTTGTCACAAATAAACTGTGTCACGCAAAGAACTCGTCTCTGATGGCACTGGCCTGAACCCCACCGCGGTCGCGACTCAACGCGACCACGGGTTAGTGTTCCAGCTCCAACTGATAGGGCTGCTGCGCAGTGCTAGTAGCGAGTGACGGACACTCCGGGAGCGCGTGGTGCGACCCAAAGACGGGACTGTTTCGCACGCGCGGTTCTGTTTGTAAGAATAGTAACCCCTATACGTTTCAAAGTTTTCGCTTGCATAACCGGGCCTAGCCGAGCTAAGCCGAGCCATTTTTTTCATTCATTGTTTTCCTGTTATAACTAAACAAATATAATCCAGAGATTCCATAATGCCATAATGAGTCTGAGCAATTGTTGCTAGGAAAACAAACGAGCAAAACTCTCCCCTTTTCTTTGATTCTCGAAAAGATCAACTCGCGATATCGTAACCAACACAGTGCTTTCGAACGCGCCGCTCTTCGCGGCGAATTTCTGGGAGTACTCATGGCGAAGTGTGCTCCCCCCAAGAAGCGCTCGCTATGATGGACCAATAAAAGCGTTAAGAGGGACTAACATTGACCAGCCCCGTGAGAGTGCAGCGTCGCCATTCGCGATGGGTAAAGGTTGGCTCGGCTCTCTCGCAGTGCTTCGGAACAGTCTCATTTCTGCTAACAGGGATATGGTCGCACGATTTCACTCTACCTTTTCAGCAATGTGCTTGTTGAGATGAGGCGATAGGCGGGCTCTTCGGTATTTGTAAATAAACCTACGTCGTAACTGGTGCCCGTAACTAACATGCGACTATTCCTTATAAAGGATGACACGAACACATTTAACTTGAATTTATTAACACTCTCAAACCCGTCAATTAAGCTACAAGAGGACTGGAAATAAAAATAAACAGAGAGAAACACGTACATTATTGGGTATAAAACAGACATATTGTCACGTAAAGAACAAAATACAGAGAATATACAAAGACGCAGATGAACAAATTGTTAGCTTGGCAGTCGCGACGTATATTTCTCTCGATCTATGACCAAGTTTGAGTTTGTTTTCATGGGAGCTCAGCATACGTGCAGTGCTTAACACAGTTGATACGTTCTCAGACCTAAATGAGAAGTCGAAGAAGTAGAAGAGACCCGGAACATCAAATTCCAGGTCACATCTGTTGCGCTTGTAAACGCGGACCACCCGACAATATACGAGCGTAACAGGTACATAAAAACGCACACGAACATTTAAAAAGAAACAATAGCAAAGCTTTAGCCCTGTAAGCAGAGTAGGTTCCTTGTTTCGCTACACAGCGCTAATTTCTAGAAAGACAGATTTCCGTTGCCCACTTCAGCTGAAAATTAATTGCTATTATTAGCCGTCCAGTTTGCTTCATAAATTAACGAGCGACCTCCGCCTTCCTGTTTTTAGTGTCTTTCATTAGGGCACTCAAATAAAAAGTTCTAGCATGTTATTAGGGCGAAAGCCTTATATGTTTCATGAGAAGGGCAACGTGACGAAAAGCCGGCGTGTGTACTAATTGGCATTAAAGCGAATAAAACCTTGAGGCACTCGCGCACTTCGTGACTCCATGCTCGCGAGACACTTCTTCGCATCGCCTTTGCGGCACACGTGATTATAATTTTAAAAAATGCAGCAAGCTCCCTTCCGTGAAAGCCGTCGAAATAGCTACGTAGATGCCCCACTTCGTCAGGCTATGGCCTTTCTGTTTTTGCAAGTCTTTTTAAGTATTCCTATGCAATTCTGTGTTGAATCATTGGTCTTTATTTTGACACTATGTTAAGCTATGGGGTGTGGAGTGCGAGTAGTCTTGGCCATCCTGGAAGAACGAACGGAACAAAGAGCCAGCAGCCGCATTCATAATCGCTCTCTGAGCCTAGTCCTAGCAGGCAGCTGCGTTCTGAGGGCCGAGCATCACCCTCTCCACTCCAGGCGCGCCTCCCATTGCCTCACCCTTTCCACCGAGCATCACCACGGCTACTCCGGAATTTCCCCTCATAGTATCACCCTCCCTACCGAGAATCACCCTCACCACTCCAGGTGCGCCTCCCATTGGTTCATCCTTTGCACCGAGCATCACCATGACCACTCCGGAATTGCCTCTCATAGTATCATCCTTCCCACCGAGCATCACCCTCCCCACTCCAGGCGCGCCTCCCATTGCCTCACCCTTTGCAGCTAGCATCACCATGGTCCCTTCGGAATTGCCCCTCATAATGTCACCCCTCCCACCGAGCATCACCCTCGCCCCTCCAAGTGCGCCTCCCATTGCCTCACCCTTTCCACGGAGCATCACCATGGCCACTCCGGAATCGCCTCTCGTAGTATCACCCGCCCCACCGAGCATCACCCTCGCCACTCCAGGTGCGCCTCCTTTGGCTCAGCCTCGCCCCTCTAGGCGCGCCACCCATTGCCTCACCCTTTCCACCTAGCATCACCATGGCCCCTCCGGAATTGCTTCTCATAGTGTCACCCTCCCCACCGAGCATCACCCTCGCCAATCCAGGCACGCCTTCTTTTGGCTCACCCTCACCACTCCAGGCGTTCCTCCCATTGGTTCACCCTCTCCACCGAGCCCTGGTCACATCTCAGCTAGATGCCTTATTTTCCTTTCCACCAAGCTTCTCTGTCGCCTAGTGACGGCACACTCCTCCCGCTTCCTACCGGTCCTCACCACCGCCTCACCGCAAGACCCCGCAGCCAGTGCTGAGTGAACACCGGTGGACGGCGAAACCCCATTGAGAACAGCTTGGCTGTTACAAGCCGAGACAACGTAAAAGAATGGAACACATCAGAGCACTAACCATACTAGCTAAGTAACACGGAAAAGCGTCACCTGACGAAACCTAGACAAGGAGACTAAAGCGCGTACCGAGACTGCGTATGTAAATAACAAGCTGAGAAACAATAGCCAATATTTGCATCTACTGCTTCACCGTGAACTGCATAAACGACAAGCTAGTGAATACAATTTCGATAGGACTACGAAATGAGGCGCTGCGAGTGCTGATAACTATGACAAATTCTCGGGAGTTCTCGGAGAAAGAAGCCAACATGATGTCGTATTCAATTGCACATTGGTTGCTGTTTGAACGAAATTTTCTCACTTGAATGAATTGCGGGGATAACAACTTTCGCTCGAGCGAACGTTTTTATTAGATTCGCCGGAAATTCGTTGAATTGTATGCTCGTTGTGAATAGATTGCTCTTAAACTCACCAAAGCGGGTGTGCGCGTGTGTTTCGAGTGTGCTTTGCCGTGCAGCGAATATTTTGCATGTGTTACGTATTCTTTCTTTATTTTTTCCTGAAGAGAATGTAACGTTGCATCAAGACTCAATCAAACAAACGTTCAAGGGACAATATGCAGCGATTTCCCTAAAGATCTATCTTTAACAAACGAATTGTAGAATATGAGGTGTTGAGAAAAATGGTATTTCTCGATACTGAACTCCTACGCACTGGCATGTCTTTCTTAAACACTAAATGTAGTGGGCGATTCGACTAATGATGAGCGAGCTCAGTAAATTCGTAAAAGTATAACTTCCCGCATGCGTAATAGATAAGCCAAGAACGACATGTGGTTTGTTTCGTATCGTACTCACGCTTTCTTTTTTTTCGGTGTATTTTCATGGCAGCCGCCTTAAAATGTTTATACTTTCACGTTCTGAAAAGCAAACTGTCGTTATTCTGACGCACCAAATGCTTTGAGGCAAATAAAAACAAAGAAAGGCGCGTGGTCTAGCATCTTGTGTCAGCTATAACGGCGTTCGCGTTTCTCTTCAGGCACGCATTTTTATGAATATAATGGGCCAGCGAAAAATTGTTCCGCGGGTGTCCCCGCTGACAAGTACGACGTCGTTTATTGAAGCACGGCCAATCTATTTGATGTCTTACTAGACCCAAGTCCACGTTCACAACGACACTTCTTACGCTAGACAGCTTAGCAAGATGATACTCTAAGCAATCGCAACGTGGCACTTCATTCCGATCAAACACTCACGGCCAATGGTAAAAAAAATTTAGGAAAAATTACACCGTCTCCCGCTAAAGGGGACCATGAGGCGATGCGAAGCCGAAGCACATGCACGATCGCGTTCCGTTAGCGTTCGTTGGGCATTCTACCGACATCGCGTCGTAGAACGCAAAGAGAAACGCTACGCGCGTCGTGTCTTCCCTCTAGCCTGGCCGTTAATTCTCACAGGGCGAGCGGGGAACGCGGTCGACCGGCGCGCGAGAGGGGGACAGCGTAGGAGAGGAGAGAGAGGGGGAGGGGACGTGCATGCGCTGGCGCTCATCACGGGGTTGCGCAGGAGAGGGGGAGGGGGAGGGGAGAGGGGTGTGTGGAGAGGGTTTGCGCATGCGCAGTGAGGGTGGTCACGCCGCACACCACTACCACCACCACCGGATTGAATTCCGCCATAAGATGCTTCGCAACTAAAACAACTTCGTGAACTAGGTTCATTAGCGACTTGTAATGCAGGTGTGTAACAAGTGATTACGTAAGCAATCGCTTCACCTAATGCACGCAACGAATATAAAACAGCAAGTTGTCCGGACTCCATGAGATCAATGCTCACCTCTTAAAGGTCGGGGGCGCGAAACAGAAATATTTCGTGTTAGCGTCTGTTCAAAGGAGGTTAACCGGAATCCGAAACTATGCAATCAGGAACGTTATTACTAAGCAACAATAATATAATAATGAAATGTTTCTTGTGCACGAAGCGTTTCCGTTGCTACTGCCCGCATTTTGTCACAGGTTTACGCAGCTAAAGGGCTAGAAACAGAAAATACAAAGCAACGCTGCAAAACCCGCAAGTTCTCAAACTCGGCTATTGAGAATGTCACATTTTCCGGTGTGGCCACGAAGCCAACACACGGATTACTGCTCCTTGGCACCTGTCCTAAAGCTCCCAACACATAACTGCTCCCCGTTTACTTTCTTTCGTGTAGTATTCCGTGGCCCAGTGTCTGCACGGATCTCGAATTCCAAATATCCCACTATATATGCACCGCGTTACATGGCGTGAATATATTACGTTCTGCTGGCTTGCACGTTGCATGCGCTGCACTATGTATGTATAGCCGATGCGTGCTTACCTAAGCATACTCCGCAGCATCGCGAATGAAACTCAAAAACATAACAGTCAGACAACGAGTAAAACATGGAACGAAAGTTAGCCTAGAGATTGAATATAGCCAAGTTGGTGGAGGTTCATTTTTTTATGCGAGGCTGCAAAAAATTCGACGAGTAAAAGCTAGGCGAAAAAAAATTACGGAACACGATTCGAGTGAAGTGCTAGCCACCGAGTGAGTTTTGCCCGTAAAGAGAGAAGAATATTGCTTCAGTTTTTCCATGTTTATTCCTAAATGGCAACATTGTGCATCACAGTTCTTGCCAGGGCGTAACGAAACGTTAAAATAAACGGTAAATAAGCAGCTCGAATGCGGATGAGAAATGCGAAAACCGAAGCGACGCTACAAAAATGGCGACACGCGAACGACAGGTTCATGACGTGCAAGGTATGCCTAACAAATTTCTCAGTTCCCACCCACGCCAAAGTGCGCCCAGGTCCGATTCCCCTCCTCTCTCTTTCTCTCTTTCTCTATCTCTCCCGCTCTCGCTGACGCCCCCTTTCTCTAAGTAGAATAAATATGACAGAAACGAACACAGGATTACATGCAGACGGGACGTGCCTTACGCTCGTTCGTATTCGGCTTAGCAACGACCTACGAACAAGCCCAAGCCCTTTCCCTGCTCTGTTTCTCTCCTCAACGTTTCTTCCTCCTCTCCCACCGAGATCCGGGAACCTAAATTTGCGCCTTTCAATCCCGAAGACGAGGAAAACACATTCGTTATGCACTCGTTCGCAAGGGCAGCAAATAAACGCGTATGCCAACCGCGCGTTTTCGTCCGGGCCGCGTGAAAGGCAAGCGCGTCGAACGCTTTTAGCGGCGAAGTGGACCGATGCCTGTTTGTTGTACGAATCCAATGCGCAGGCATTACCATTGTTCGGCTTTTTGCAGGACTACGTCGGTGCATCTTATAGCGTCGCGAACACGGGTTCGCGGCACCAGGACTATTTTATTCATTGCCGAGCGTTTTTTTTTCTTTCGTTCGCGCTACAAACAGGGTGTCCCATCGTTAGTGAACAAAGCTTTATAATAAAAATACAAATTCATGCCAATATAAAAGAGTACACCTCCTCTGCAGTGTGCTGGTGTAGTCGTGAGTAATTGTATTTGTCCGTGACATTGAATTATGAAAAAGAAATGCAATTATCGAGCAACTTGAGTATCTTAACGGTAAAAGCTCAACGCTAATTATCCTAACAGTAAGTCCGATTACATTAGCGGGATACTATGGCTGTGTCCGCGAGAGAGAGAGAGAAAAAAAAACTTTAGTTTTAAAAGAGATTTCGGTGTGAGGCAGCTGCGTTTCCTAGTGCAGGTTGTGCGCAGTAGTTACGTAGAAGTTACGTGGTGTCTTTCACACTTCGTCTCCACTCGTTTTAGGCAGGAGAAAAAAATAATGCGAAATCATCATTTATAATCTTTGCCACTTATTTCTGTTTATACTACAGTGCTCCTGAGGCGTTGTTGTGTGAACATGTATACTATATTAACACGTATATTTATATTGATTTATGAAATACTGTTTGGCTCTCACCCAATAACTTCGAATAAATAAATAATACTAAATAATATACTAACGCCCTTAAATACTTCTTTCTGGCTTTGCTTGTTTGCTTCATTAATTTTTTTTATTGCTGCACAGACTTGCCTTTAAGGCATCACAATTTGTGTGTGTGTGTGTGTGTGTGTGTGTGTGTGTGTGTGTGTGTGTGTGTGTGTGTGTGTGTGTGTGTGTGTGTGTGTGTGTGTGTGTGTGTGTGGGTGTGTGTGTGTGTGTGTGTGTGTGTGTGTGTGTGTGTGTGTGTGTGTGTGTGTGTGTGTGTGTGTGTGTGTGTGTGTGTGTGTGTGTGTGTGTGTGTGTGTGTGTGTGTGCGGTCTAGTGGTTATGGCGCTCGACTGCTCACCCGAAGGTCGTGGGATCGAATCCCGGCCGCGGCGGCTGCATTTTCGATGGAGGCGAAAATGTTTGAGGCCCGTGTACTTAGATTTAGGTGCACGTTAAAGAACCCCAGGTGGTCGAAATTTCCGGAGCCCTCCACTACGGCGTCTTTCATAATCAAATCGTGGTTTTCGGACGTTAAACCCCGGATATTAATTTGTGTGTGTATGTGTACCTAATGCGCTCTGTAAGGCCAGTGTTTTGTACGAATTGAAGCGGTCTCTTCTGGAATCTGCTGTCATCCATCTTAAGGCATAACACTTTGTGTGTATATGTGTATCAGGTGTGCTCTCTAACGCCACTTTTTTGTACGAACTGAAGCGGTGCCTTGTGGAATCTGCTATCATCTATCTAACGGGCATAGCTGGTCATGACACTGTAGGGAAGGCCGGCTTTCCTCACTTCAAGCCCAAGATCGGGCAGTCGGACTCACCCACGTACGCCACGTGTAATACACGGGAAGTCTTAAAGCACGTACTCTGCGACTGTTCCCGCTACGACGCTGAAGGACAAATCCTGAAGGCAGCACTTGATTTGCAACGCGGCTCGAGCTTGGAGCTGCGGCACCTTCTCGGTCCGTGGCAAGACAGCGGTAATTCTGCGATGCGCAACACAAGAGCGCTGTTGGTGTTTTTGAGGAACACTCGACTCAACCAAAGTTTGTGAATGACTCTTTTGTGTATATATGTCCGTTTGTGACTGTACGTACTATTTGTGTGTACATGTGATCATTGTATATACCATAGTCATAACCCGACACCTGGAGTAGCAAGCCAGGCGACAAACCGAGCTAACCTCCCCGGGATTTTCATTAAAGATTATTACCTTTCTATCGCTCACTTCATTCTCTGTTTCATGCATTCTTTCATTCCTGTTCTGGCTATCTGCTGTCTTGCATGAGTATCAGTTTTTTTTATTGCCTATCCCTTGCCTTCCTTCTTCGGTTCCTTTCTTGATTCGTTTCTTCGGGTTTTCTTCCTTTTCTTTACATCTCTAAAAGCCTATTTTCGCAGCACGCGTCGCTCTTATGGCTGCTTCGATGAATATTTAATCTTACTTGCAAAACGCTGCTCAATTTCATCGGCATGATGTGCTCGAGTGCGATGCCAGTAATAGATAACGCGCCGACAGGTAGAATCCTCATCCGATCAGGAATAATTTTCGCGTAAACGTTTTTCTGCGGCATAATTTCGGGCGCTTCTTGGTTCTCTGTTTTCGTAGATGTGTTTTTTTCTGACTACATTCGGCCATTGAATGAGAGCAAAATAAAGATAGCAAGGAAATAAGAAGAATTGACGCAGTGAACAACTACAAGAAAACATGCTTTCTTTGCAGTGATGCAGTTTCTCAACCACTTACATTGTTTAGGAGACCCACGCATGGCCTTTTTATGGCTCAGCAGCAGAAACGAGCGAATGAGACTTACAAAGAAATGAAAAAAAAAATACTGAAAAAAATAAATAAACGAAGAAGTTAAGGAAAGAACCACACAAGAAATACCAGCGAACAACGATCCATAAAAATTCGATTTCCAACCGGGCACGTCCATCGGGCAAACGCGGTGGACGAGCCGGCCGTTCGTTCATTCCCAACGTGTTGCGTTTCTGGGTTTTATATTTCCGTGGATGTCTGCGACATTGTTACGGCGTCTTCAAAACAAATAGCTATAAAGTCGAGACGCGGTACACGAAGGTACTAACTTGAGAGATAGACGGACGAGTCACGTGTTGCGGAACCGTGGAGGGAATCCCCCCACAGCACGACAGGCCAGGAGACGAATCACGTAGGATGTGACTTAAGGCGCTTCTAGCTGACAGCACGGGTACTCGACTGGTAGTCTACAAGAAAAGAGTCATTGCTGAAAGAAATCATTGCTATTGAGGATTCAAAGCAATGCCTTCAATGCCTCACCAGGTAGGCATAGCTTACTGGATGACAGTGACGGCAGGACAGGGTACGAATGACGTAGTATGTGACGTAATACGTTTCGATATGAAACCATCTGTGCTCAAGTTCTACAAGAAACAAGAAAACTGAACGAATTTACAATGGCGGTCTCAAAGCAACACCTTGAATACCACGCAAGGCAAGCGTAGCTGGCCGGACGGTAGTGATGGAAGTCCAGGAGACGAATGACACAGGACGTGACGTGCAACGTTTTGATTGGATAGCATAGCTGCTCAAGTGACAGTACACAAGAAAAAAGTCACAGTTTCGCCGTAACGGCGAAGCAATTAATGCGATATCAATAAATTGGAACGTAATGCGAACAACGGAAAGCAGCTCGAAATTGCCAGCGCGTCGCTCGATCCCAAAGGACGCACGAAAAGAATGCACACAGGACGAGCGCGAACTGTCATGCGTCACAGCTCGACACTGGAAGTGCGCTGCTGAAACATAAAGCAGGACGCACTAAACGAACGAACAGGTATACACAGGACGAGCACGAACTAGCTGTCCCAGTTGTTACTTATTTCTGTTTGAACAGCGCGCTCCTTTCGCAAACGCAGCCGCTGGAGCGAGCGAAGCGACCTTCGTACGCTCTGTGACTTCAGCGCGGACATCGCGGGGAAAGCACAAGACATACAACTCTCCGCTCCCCCCCCCCCCCCGAACAGCCGCCCCCTTCTTTCCTCGAGATAAGTGCACGAAGGCGACCACGCCCTGTAGGTCGAAGAGCAACGGCGTTCGCCGGAACGGGGCGACGATCTTTAAAGCACGCCACGCGTGCACATCGCGCCATCTATGTGGTAACTCAGAAAGCCTGCTGATGTAAATGGTGTATATAAATAGCTCGCCGTTAGCAGGCTCAAAGACGGTGCTGTTGGTGGCCTAACCGTCTAACGCCGCGCGCTGGAAAGCGGGAGGTCGCCCGTTAGATTCCGCGCGTCGGAAAGTTTTTCTGAATTATTTTTCTTTGTGGCTTTGATATATATATATAGACATATACATATACGGTGCATGATGGCGGCGACGGCGACGGCAAAAATCGGCCGAGAGTGTCCATTTAATTGCTCTCGCAATAAAAACATTTTACATCGAACTGCGACGGTGGTCTTAAAGCAATATCTTAAAGGCCACACAAATCAAGCGTACGCCCTTCTTTATTGGGAGACACGATCTCTCCAATGTTATTCACCGCGTGTTTACAGGAGGTTTTCAGGGCCCTAGATTGGGAAGAGCTAGGGATAAGACTCAATGGAGAGTATCTCAGTAACCTACGATTCGCTGATGACATTGCATTGATGAGTAACGCGGGAGACGAATTGCAGCTCATGATTACTGAACTGGATACGGAAAGTAGAAGAGTAGGTCTGAAAATTAATATGCATAAAACTAAAGTAATGTGGAACAATCTTGGTAGAGAACAGCGCTTTGCGGTAGGTGGCGAGACACTGGAAGTTGTAAAGGAGTACGTCTACTTAGGACAGGTAGTAACCGCGGAGCCGAACCATGAGAGTGAAATAACTAGAAGAATAAGGATGGGTTGGGGCTCATTCGGCAAGCATTATCAAATCATGAATGGTAATCTACCACTATCCCTCAAGAGGAAGGTATATAACAGCTGCATCTTACCGGTACTTACCTACGGAGCAGAAACCTGGAGACTTACAAAGAGGGTTCAACTTAAATTGAGGACGACGCAGCGAGCGATGGAAAGGAAAATGATAGGTGTAACCTTAAGAGACAGGAAGAGAGCAGAGTGGGTCAGGGAACAAACGGGGGTTAATGACATCATAGTTGAAATCAAGAAGAAGAAATGGATATGGGCCGGGCACGTAGCACGTCGGCAGGATAACCGGTGGTCATTAAGGGTAACTGACTGGATTCCAAGAGATGGCAAACGCGTGAGGGGGAGACAGAAAATTAGGTGGGTAGATGAGATTAAGAAGTTTGCAGGTATTACGTGGCAGCAGAAAGCACAGGACCGGGTTGATTGGCGGAACATGGGAGAGGCCTTTGCCCTGCAGTGGGCGTAGACAGGCTGATGATGATGATGATGATGAAATCAAGCGTAGGAGGCCGCATGACAGTGATGGTATCAAGACTGGAGGCTTGGGCATGCTGTCCATTCGTGTTCGGCAATGATGATGGCAGGAGTCAATCACCGCGCTGGTCTTCTGCTTGTGGTGCTCGACTGCTGACCCGAAGGACACGGGATCGAATCCCGGCAGATGCGATCGCATTTAGATCGAGGCGAAATGCTAGACGCCCGAGTGCTTATATTTACGTGCACGTTAACGAACCCCAGGTTGTCGAAATTTCCGGAGCCCTCCACTGCAGCGTCTCTCATAATCATGCAGTCGCTTGAGGTGCACAACTACACTTATTAGTGATGGAAGGAGGGGAAAGACTACAATGACTGTAACAATGATGATTCGACACTGACGCCACCATTCTGTTAATTTATGTGACTTCATTATTAATGGAAAATCCGTGTTCCTTGAGCTTCTAATCATGACCAGAAGTCAGGAGGGAGTAAAGTTCGAATGCTTTGTACGGAGCGCCCCGCCACGGGGATCTAGCGGTTATGGCGCTCGACTGCTGACCCGAAGGTCACGGGATCGAATCCCAGCTGCAGCAGCTGCATTTTCGATGGAGGCGAAAATGTTTGAGGTCCGTGTACTTAGGTTTAGGAGCACGTTAAGGAACCCCAGGTGGTCGAAATTTCCGGAGCCCTCCACTACGGCGTCCCTCATAACCATATCGTGGTTTTGGGACGTTAAACCCCATATATTATTACTTTGTACGGAACATCTTGACAGTTAGGCTAGCTGGTTAAGGTTAGAAGAGCAGGCTGGAAAGTGCCCCATTTCACCTTTCATTTCTTGTGTGACGTGGTGGCACATGTGACTGACAAGAACATTCGGCTGAAATGAACGCAAGGTTGAGTACAAGGCCAGGCTGACCACTCAAGCATTGAAGAATTCAACGGATAAAAATGTTGAAGCAGATGCGTGACTCTTCTTCGTTGGATGGTTTGTGCTTTATCTTTTTATTTTTTAGCAATCAGATTAAGTTGAGATTCCAAACTTGTGTTCCTGGAGAGTTAGATTTTGTGTGGAGTTTTAAGGCGAAAGCCTGAATATACCTCATCAAACGCGAAAATTGACCGTCCGCCTCGGTGTCCTGCGACGCGGGGCACATCACGAGTGATGTAAAAAATCATCACGTAATATCATCACCATATGCTGTCATCATGACGTCACAGATCTCAGCATTTTTGACATCACCATAACGTACCAAATTCTGACGTGACGTCAGGTGACGTAACGTCACATGATTCCGTCATCACATGACATTTTAGCTTGATCAGCGGTGGGCCGATCACCGAGGCAGTGCAAAACAAGGTAAGTGCCTCCGATCCTGGAAGCAGCGCAATACCATGCTAGGTGCGCAGAGTTTTTGGAGGGTGGCGGGGCAGCATCAATACGTCATCTTAGAAGAAAAAAAAAGATGGCTTTCGCCTTCGAGTCGTCTTGAGTGAATGCACCACAAGGTATCCCGTGAGGTTCTTTGTGTGTGTGTGTGTTTTGTGTGTGTTTTGTGTGTGTTAAATTACAATTTTAACTGCCACTCGCCCACGGCCGTCGCATTTAGACGGGGGCGAAATGCTAGAGGCCCGTGTACTGTAAGACCAATGGTTAGAAATATCCGGAGCCCAACCCTATACGACGTGTCTCGATAATATTGTGGTTTTGGCGCGTTAAACCCCACATATTATAACTTTATTGAGCAGGCACCTACTGTGCGAAAGATGACGCGTGCATTGTGTGCCGGAAGGACAACCGCGTGCTGTTTTTTCTTAGTTTTCTTGCCTGCGGTCATGAACGCAGTTTACGCGAGATTGTGCTCGTATCTGACAACACCATCCTGCAAGTGACAGTTCTGTTCGCGTCCCACTGACCCACTGACACACGTCTTTCTTGTCAGCTGTGCGGAACTGGCTGCAAAGAAAAATCCTTTGTCGACGCTGGATCAGGAGTAGGACAACAGGCGCGTCCAAGGGAGGCTGGGGCCAGGGGGGGCGGCCGCCCCACCCCCCTATTCACCTAAGGGGGGGGGGGCGCAAGGTGACCCCACATTGACATAAAAGGGAGGGGGGTGCTGCGGCTCGGGGGGGGGGGGGTCGCATTGTCAGCGCCATACATTGGCATAATTGGGAGGGGAGCGCTGCGACAAACCTTCGACCCCCCCCCCCCCCGAAGGGGAACCCTGCGCACGCCTATGAGTTGGACCACACTATATGCTATTTTCCGAAGGACACCATTGCACGAAAATCGCTATACAAAGGGACAACAGCTTCATCTCTGAAGTTTCGTCTCTGAAGTTTGCACTATAGTAGCATCAATGGATTACCGACTAGCCCAAACATGCACATTGCTAAGCTTCTTCTCAATTTTCCTAACTCGACAGCTCCCTCCACCCTACTTTTTTAAACGTAGTATTCTATGACCTTGTAATATCAAGAAGCCAGTGTTCGGATTGACAAAGAGGTTCGCCTGTTCGCGTGAGCTTTTTGAATAACTGGGACGGTGCATCCCTTATCGTAACATATCACATACCAAGAATACTAACATTTTTCTGAGTGTGCTCTGCAGACGTTTGCAAGCTGCGCTTGTAAAAGAAGCTGAAGCTGAAAGAGCATTGTAGGCCTTGAATTCCACATGAATTACATCTAAAGGAATAACAATAATAATAATAATAATAATAATAATAATAATAATAATAATAATAATAATAATAATAATAATAATAATAATAATATATTTGTTTATTTATTTAACGCGCCCAGGAACAACAGTAAGGTCTTCCTGGGGGCGCCCGCAAACAGAAAACAATAAAGATAAACAATATAATGCAGACAGTCTTCAGAAATAGCAAGAGCAAAAACGCATAGACAAAGAGAAATGAACACAGAAGGGAAGGAGTAAAATAAGACAACACGATAAATATTGAAGAGGAATGAAAAATTACATTGCATATATACAACTATGTGGAAAGACGGAGAAGGGAAGACTTTGCACTTTGTGCTATACTGTGTCAAGACAGTGCAAAGCTCAGATAAAAACAATGACTGTGGACTATGAAAAACGTCAAGATCAGGAAAATTAAAATTATAGAGACTTTGTATTCTGTGAACGGTAGAGTCCTGGAAGCAGCAGGCGGGTACATAAAACGGTCTATTCTCTCCGGTTAACTTACGCTGAATTCGAAAATTAACACAGTTGAGAAGTACAGGGCAGGATGTGATAACAATAATAATAATAATAATAATAATAATAATAATAATAATAATAATAATAATAATAATAATAATAATAATAATAATAATAACTGGAGTTTGACGTGCCAAAACAATGAAATGACTGAGGTACGCCGTGGTGGAGGACTCTGGAAACTTAAATCATCTGGTGTTCTTTAACGTGCAATGACATCTCACCGTACACTGGCCTGCAGCATTTCGCCTCCATCGAGATGCGACCGCCGCGGCCGGGATCGAACCCGCGACCTTCGGGTAAGCAGCCGAACACCTAAAGGAAAGTTGTGTAGCAGCACTAAATCAATTGAAACTGCCAATTTATTCTTCAAGAACCCTAGTGTCGTGAATTTCGCCTCCATAGATGGATTTTAAAGGGGTAGTATCAGTGAAAGCTTCATTCTCGAATTTCCCGCCGAAACATCATCTGAATGTCAGTTTGACGCCGCACACTGCAACGCCATCTTCCTTTTTCTTTTTTACGCCTTGCCGACATTAAATCCACACGATTTCCCAAAGCTTGCTATATTAGGTCTTGTTCCCACTTAAAACAATGCACTTCAATTCTACCGCTAAAGAATATCGTTGGTCTTAAGAAATGCCGAAATAAGCTATGATGTCACGGTCTGCTTGGAAGGAAACTTCAAGATCGCACCACCACCTGCGTTTTAATTTCGTGCGTTTTCTCGCTTACCAAGCATCTTAATTCTCGCAGCGAATAGTGGTGCTTTTGACATCGTGCAAGGGCAGTTTACTAATACAAGAAGAAAGGTTTTAAATCGATAGCTCTACTTCTCCCCATAAAAAAACCGACAAAATGACTTTGTGAATGCGTTTGACCTTAAAACTACTTTGTGCATGCGTTTGACCTTGAAGCTCAGCCAAGGTTTATTTCCTTCTCTTCATCCCCGCACGTGCGTCTTCATAGCAACGGACATGAGCAGTATCGGTTTGCTCAATCTGCATAAGCAGTGTTGTCATCCCCGTGCACGCTGCGCTGCAGTGTTGCATAGTCAGGCGACGCGACAATATCTGCATAAAAATGCCTTTCCGTAACACATTCAAACAACGCTTGCCTTTCACGTCACTCCACTTCCCCACCACTGTCTTAACATCATTCCCATTTTCTTTTACGTTTTGGCAGTGGGGTGTTCAGGCTTCTATGGATCGGCAGTTAGGGACTGTAGCGTGTTATTAAAGATAGCGGCGTCAGCGGTGTTTTATGACGATAGATGACACAATAAGAAGCTACGAAATCCTCTTTTAGTAAGGTATAGGCGGCGCAAAACAAAAGTTTAGAACCCTGATTAACATGCGGCGCAGCAAAGGAGGGGCAACGAGGCATTGAGAAGACAAAACGCTTGCCTCAGAGCTTCGAAGCTGCTTTCTTGAACAGGTGTGGCGGCGCACAGCTTGCCTAGTTGGTTCCGCATTGTTGCTCCTAATATTTTAAAAGCGCTTAAGGATGGCAGACAGTTGTGTGCGAAGCTCGTGCACAGATGGTGTATTGCGTAACAGCTCCATTGGTAAAGACTCCCTCTTAACAATTCGAGTCACCAATAAATCAAGAATACGTTCGCGTTAGCTTTTTACCTTTACTTACTAAACGCGTGGGTGCGCATAGTCCCGAGTTTCGGCATCTGGCGCCACCTCTCTCATTTTTTACTCCGGCATTAAATCGTTTTCTGCAATCTAAATAGCTTGCGACAGGCATATGCGTGCGCAGGTTTGTTTCACAAGGCGCTCAATTAAACTTAGTTGATCTGATCTGAATTGCGTATGCCCTTCATCAGGTTTCAAGTATTTCATGAAGTCAAACTTTTCATCTGCATTGTAACTTTTGCTGAGGTTTGCAGGCCCTCTTTCTATAGATACCTTGCACTGAATAACTGAAACCACCGTGTTGGTGCATCACATAGTAGGACACGTTAATGTTATCCTTGCGTCACTTGCAGGTTCTTGACGCGTAAAGCATTGGACGAAGAAGGAACACATACGACGACACGAGCGCTCCTGTCGTCGCATATGTTCCTTCTTTGTCCCGTGCTTTACGCTCGCGTTGTTTCTGCACTAATGTATGGGAAAGCAACGCAAAGAATGACAAGGACAAGAGACGAGGCAACAAGGAGGGGCCTCGCCTCTAGTCCTTGTTTTTCGGTACGCCGCTGTTCGAGGCGTTATCCGTTCTCTTTCCCCACTCCTCCACACCTACCGATCCGAACGGGAAAAAACGCGGTTTGGTGAACATCACTTCGGCCTTTCATGCAATATCGATGCCACGCGGGCACAGAAAATGGCATTAACTTCCTAACGCCTTAACATTAAAGCCATTTGCGTGGTGCCACACGGGCAAATTAAATGGCATTCTCCTTGATGCCATTCGTCGCCTTTATGCCTTAACTAGATCTCATTCTACTGAGAAATGCGTATTCTCGACGCCAAAGCTTGTTCAGTGCAGTACGCATAAAACATTTGAAGTAGCAAATGTCGTGTCAAAAATATTTTATACTTGACTTAACACGCAGCATGCTATTTACCAGTTGCGCTATAGCGAAATTCACTTCGGCATGGCAACCGCGTCGACATTTCAGGCACCATGTGGGATTCTAGGCTTGGGATTCAACATGCAATCACCGAAGATGCTGTGGTCGGTCACGTTGTTGTAAAAGACAGGAACAAACTCAACCTTATAGCACCATAACATGCTGACTTCTACTTTTTCACTACTCCTGAATGCACATCGGAGTTGTTGAAATGCGTGTTTATATTTTATTATTACCCTAAAATTGCTTATTTCAAAAGTTGGTGTTATCGACATCGTCAGGTCAAATGCTATTAAATTTAGACGTGTGGCTGTTCGGCAGAAAAAAAAAATGCAGTTCAGGAACTAAATGTCTTAACTACTGAATGTCATTTCTTGTGCCCGTGTGGCGCGGGCATAACTCTTGCGTTCTCTTCGACAGTGCGTAGTGCGGAAAGTTCTCTTAGGTTGTGGTTTTCTTTATTTTCTATTTTTTGCTCGAAAACAAGACAGACTACGGATGTGCGATACAGCACTTTCCAAGAAAGCAAGGAAACATGTAGAAAGCGCCGTTCGTCGATACATCGGTGTTCTTTCCCCCATTGACTACGAAGTGTCCGTGCTTCTGTTTGCGCAACGGCCTCGAGAAAGTGGTATCTCGTCCTGCCTGAACGAGAATAGCGAAAGAGAGTCACGCGGATGCGAAGAACGTGCTTTGGCATTTACGTTTTCTGGCTGATGGGGGCAGGGGCCCAATCGAAGAAACACTTATCCGCATGCATATATACAGTATTGTGGTTTTTTTCTGCTTTTGTTGTTTTTTTTTTGGGGGGGGGGGATGGCCAATGCGTTCCTAATACCCGAAACTTGTTTAGCATACCGTTGTAACGGTTTGGGGATGTGGGAAGGAATTCCATTTGAAAAAGCTTCTTTCCTCTGACCTCACTGGTAGCAGTTTTTTGTATTATGTTATCTTATCGGGCCTCGCCTTCCCCCGCGTTGTGTCACTGACCGCTAGATTGATTTCAGGGGAAGAGTTCTTGCTACGAGCGTGGGTAATATTTCTCGGTTTTCTTTCTGCGCGCATTTGCCTGTGTTTTTCTATTAGCGTGGTTGTACGTTTGCTGTAGCCTCTTTCTTTCACATCGTTGCACAACTAGAGGCTGATATGACCCTTGGGGTGTAGGTGGAGCACTTGTTGTGACCTTTGCACGGCTGTCATATATGATCGATTGCTTTAAGCTGCTCCGAATCTAAAGTATAGGAACGATTCGTCACCACTCCGTATTTGTTTCTCGTCCCCTATACTAGTGAAGCGTTTGCAAGGAACCGCTTCGTGCATGTTTGTTGAAGCGCTCAGCGGAAAGCTTTATTCCATGAAAGTGGTGTATATCTTCATATACAGTTTATCGTAGCTGGCAGTGCACGCGTGGGTGTATATGTACTCGCTGTCGCGCGTTCCTGCGAATGCTGTGTGTGTGAGTTTGCTGCTCATCCTATTCCTTAAGAGCCGTGGTAGTTCAGCGGCTGCGCTCTCGCTCTGGTTAGGAAGAGGACGCAGATTCGATTCCCGGCCACGGTGGCCGCATTTCAATAGGAACGAAATGCCAATTCATCGGTGTAATTGAATTTACCGGCCCTTTATTGATCTCCAGGCAGCGATAATTATTCCGGAGTTCATCACTATACATACCGCGCGCCTTACAATATTATATCGTGGTCGTGGCACGTAAAACCCCACCACGTAATTTATTTAGTCCTTCTACGGTCACTTATGCTGCTTCCTCATACGGCAGAAAGTGAAGTCAGGGGATTTTTCTTTTTTCATTTAGTCTTGGTACATAGACCGCGCGAAGTAATGCCTTACACGATGAATAATTTTCAAACCTCAAAGTAAGCTGAACTTTAGATCGGAAGGATCGGAAGCGCGGTGTGTGCTTTTCGACAGCCCAGTTTAATGCGCGTGGAAAAGTCACGATAGTCTGATTCCTTTGTCTCCCTGTTACATTAAAAAACGTCCTCACTTGTATTTTCACGACATTTTTCCAGCTTGCTGAGTAAAACTAACACAGCAATCCTACAGCCCTGAACAACACTTGTTGCGCAAGTTTTTCTTACGCAGTTTGTACCCTTGTCAAAACTACTGCAGAAATGGCTTTTGTCTCTCTTTCCCCGGGGTTTCCACTAACTCTGCCGCTGATGCAATTACCGCCTCCCAGCAGGCTAGGCCCTACTAACATGTACGTGACATTCTTCCCATACTACAGCAAAACTTTGCAGCAGAACTTCGCCCCCTTGTTCCTGTTCCGTCTACCTCGGATATTTCTGCCTGTGACATAACGGCATTGGCATGAAAGCCGAAACAAAAACGCACACAAAAATAGCGAGAGTTGTCGGCGACGGGCGACTAAATGTGGCTGTTATTTCGACGGTCCTTTTGTCCCGTTATTTTGCCATGTGTAATCGAAAGGTCAAGCGCACGTAAAGGTCACATAAGGTACTTATGAAGTACAAAAAAAAAAAAGAAACGGGAATGCGCGTACTTCATGTCGGGGAGACTTGTATTGCTGCCGGTTTTCTTCATTTGTATCTGTATACCTTTGAAACGGCAACGGGATAGTTTGTAATTCGTGTTATGGCAACAGAGCAATAACCAGACAAAGCGACGTATAGAACGACGGGAGCAAGCTTCCGTGAGCAATAATGGGGCGAGAGCTTTCGATGCTTGCAACGGTATGTGTTCCCGATGATGAGCAAGGGACAGGCATCACCAAAGGGCGCTAAGCATTGTGTGTCCCTGGTCCAATGGCCTACGCCATGAAGAGTGATTTTAGGTCCAGGTGATCGGAGACATTGTGTTTATATCTCTGGCGGACGTACTGCACAGAATCACGAAACTAGCTTCACTCGAAAACACGTTCTATATAAGTAAAGATGGGACATAACATCAATGCGCCTATAAATAGGCCCTATAAAACTATCCTAGAATTCCAATCGCCAGTAGATTTGCGAAGAGCCCACTACAACATAATTCTTCCTTTTGCGAGTGGGCGAAGTCTACGGGTCCGTATAGGGTAAAACGCGCACCTGCAGACGTTGTTGAGGCTGTTGACGATGATGATATTTAATTATGCCTGCGTGCCTTGCAAGTGACGGGCCTTTAACCCAACCACTGGTCGCACAACTCGCATGTTTTGACGTCTGGTGGGATTTTACGCTCCTACCATGGAATATTACATATGTCAATGACACTCCACACAATTCATAACATTCATATTGTGCTTTTTCCGAAACAATTTCGAGCCCGGGCGTGGCTCCGTGTTTGAACACCTGCTTGCTGAGCAGAAGTCCTCGGTATGACTGCTAGTCGAACCGAAGGCTTTTTTATTTCTTTAGTTGCATCTACCTTCAATTCTCGCTCACCGGCAACACTGATTTTTAGCTCACAACCAACGACACCGACACCGGAATTTCTGTGAAACGAGCTCTCTAATGCTACCACGTTAATAAGCAGCAGCACACAGGAGACCGGAAGACTTGCTCACGTCATCGCTTACGCTGTACGTAAATGCGTTGCAGATACCATTGGCAGGCGACACGAAAGAATGGGGAGTTTTAGTGCCGCAGCCCCAAAGCGGCTTGGGTACGTAGGGCCTTGCGTTCCTTTGTATTGCGTTCCTTTGTATTCTCCGCGGATGTGGCTGGGAGTACAAAGGAACGCAAGAGCGTGCGTACGCGGGCCGCTTGGGAGCCCCGACACTAAAACTCTCTTATGAGACGTGCTCCCCCTACTCTTCCCTGCACCTTTAAACGCGATAGCGTTAAAGAGCTCGTCCCGCAGAAACTCCGGTGTCGGTGTCGGCGTCGTTGGTTGTGAGGGAAAAATCATCTTGTATAAAATAAACAATAAAAAAAATCTTTGGTTCGAGTGAAAATCCAACCGAGGCCGTCTGCGCGGCAAGCAGGTGATCTACCACGGAGACATTCCATTTTTTTCTTTCTTTATTGCCTATGTACATACATACAGCAGCGATATACAAATGTATGCCGAAGAAAGAACAAAAAAATTACACCATCTCCCGCTAAAGGGGACCATGAGGCGATGCGAAGCCGGAGCACTTGCACGATCGCATTCCGTTGGCGTTCGTTGGGCATGCTACCGACCTCGCGTCGTGGAACGCGAAGAGGAACGCTACGCGCATCGTGTCTCCCCTCTAGCCTGGCCGTTAATTCTCACAGGGCGAGGGGGGCAGCGTAGGAGAGGAGAGAGAGGGGGAGGGGACGCGCATGCGCTGGCGCTCATCGCGGCGTTGCGCAGGAGAGAATTTCGGCATGTCGAGCCCGCATCACACTTCATCGGACCATCACACTTCATCGGAAGCATCAACGGAGTCAAGCGGAGTGAACCGAAGCAAGCGATGAACTGAACGCGGGCAGCGCTCTACCCGCTTTATATTCACACTAGAAGGAGAGGAGACTAGAGGAGGAGAGAAGCGCATGCGCCGCGAGAGCAGAAGCGAGAACGCATGAGAAGCGCAAGCAGGTGGTAGGAGAGAAGTGAGAGAGTAACGCGCAGCTGTTGGAGAGAGGGAAGGAGGAGAGTTGCGCATGCGTAGTATGAGAGCGGACGCCGACGCTGCGGGACATAGAGCCGAGCAAGAGATGCTTCGCATCTAAAAATAAAAAGATACAGCCTGCAAAGCACGGAGACATTCCATTGCTTGGAACTGCACTGAAATTAACTTTAATGCTTCACAAACATACGCGTCCTGTGTACAGGTGTCATAGTACGAGATCTAATATCGCAGTAGAAGAAGCGTATATTACCATCAGGCGTCACACCATGTGAACTGCATAACGAGTTGGTGGTTTAAAGCCGGCCATCCATTACAAAAGGCACACACATTACTGCGCGTATTCCCTTTCGAACACGTAGCGGGTGCATCGCAACTTCCAAAACGTATCACGCGCGTAATTGCTGCTGGTTTAAAGCATGCCACCAATTACAAAGGACATACACAATAGTGCGCACATTCTCTTACACACACGTAGTGGGTACACTGTTTCTTAAACGTGCTGTTGAAGAGGGCGGACACCTTTACCTTTACTATAGGTACGTCGAGAGAGAGAGAGAGAGAGAGTGTGTGTGTGTGTGTGTGTGTGTTGTGTGTGTGTGTGTGTGTGTGTGTGCGTGCGTGCGTGCGTGCGTGCGTGCGTGTGTGTGTGTGTGCGCGTGTGTGGGACACTGGGCGACTGAACATTATGACAAGCGAAACAGAGCACGATGATGATGGGTCCAGATATCGCTTTCACGTTCAACTCTTAAAGGCGAAGCTTAAGCGTCCCCCAATTTTTTCCTCCCTTTCTACCGACTCCCGAAGACCAAAGTGGTCGACGTGTGCTGAAGCACTAAGTGCATCGTCGCAGGATAAAAAGCAAAACTTTGGTAAACGTAGCACTTACTGTCACTGTAAGTGCTTCCTTTCGGTCTTACGGAACATTTCAGTTAGAGTGGTACGGGTGCGTCGTAACTTTTACGTGAGCTATTTTTATTACTGGAACCTGGTGCAAGTGCTTTTAACACACCAGTAAATACTATTACGGGCACATGTCCGGCCGTAACTGGCCACGTCAGTTTGGGTTTACTTTTACCAGCACTTTTGTAGAAACACTTCCTTCCTTCGTTCTGATCGCGTTGTTCTTCGAACAGTGCGAAAGAACCTGCATTCTACACCGAAAAAACTGGCGCAAGTGCCTCAGAATGATTACCGGAAGTACAGGTCCGAAAAGAAGCCTCGATGTTTAATGTTGATACGAAGTTTGAAACTGCGCATTCCGCTGACACTAAGTAAACTGAATGAAAGCAGTGACGGGTGCTTACTCTTGTGCAAGCGTCATGCCGGAAGACTGCACGGACGGCCCGGCATATACCAACGCTGTCGATTTTCTCATATCGCTTTCGGCACAGACAGTTTACAGCAGCCTTCCGTTTTCGCAACTACGTGACGTGCAAAAGTGAAGCACGCAAAGCACCTGGAGGCGGTTGGGGCTCTTGATTATATAAAACAGCTTCCGCTTGGAAAGAAACAAATCATGGCCGTACGCACGTTGGATGCAGCTTCTGTCAGCCTCGAAGATAAGGAAGTGTCTCAAAAGTGAAGTGCACTAGTGAAACACGTAGTGGGGGCATCAAACCGTCATGCTGTCGTGGAGTGCTTTTCAAATCTGGGTGTATCCCCGAGATTGTCCTATTTAATTAGTTTTTTTTAAGAGCCCTCGTAGGTTGTTCCTTAGAGTGGCTCTCAGCGGTTCTTTGATTTTGTGAAAAATAAACAAAAATTCTACAGAAATAAAAATAACTGCGTGAGGGTACTTGTGAGAAAGCTTTTGTTTTTTTCTTCTGGGATGCGGGGTTTTTCGTCAAGTCGTGCATGACTTGCAAACAAATGTTTAGCGAATTTTCAACTGTTTGCAAACAAACAGAAAGGAGACAAAATTCTATGAGTTCACTTCTTGTTCATGCTTCCATTTCTTGTTCCCTATGGCTTATAGCTCAATGATATGTAATAATTCGTGGGTTTTTACGCCCCAAAACCACGATATGATTATGAGGGACTGTCGTCACCGTCAGTAAAGTGAATCAAACCAGAAGGGTGCACACATGCACATTTCTCTTCGACTATTTATCTTTCGAACAAACATAAAAAATTGAATACACACAAAGGGTACTGACATCTGTATTACATCCCTCACGGCTGATTCGACATTGTCAATTAAGAGTCCAAATCACCAACTAATTTCGCTTCTACGTAAAAAACAATAAAGTCCGAATTTACTCCTTTTGTGGCAGTCGGCGACCGGCGTTGCACTTGACACTTGCTGGAGCCCTCGGGGCGTAGCCGGGGGTACGACTTGAAACCAGGGACCGGAGCGTAGCCGATGTCGTTTCTCTCCAGACGGAGTTGCTGTGCGTCTTCCTTTCGCGCGAGCCAAGCTCGACTGCCCCGAGCTCTGTCATCTTCTTCGAAATCTCTCTTCCGAGATTCCTTCGGGGTCAATTTTAGGAGAGGATCTTTTCTTGCTGCCGCGCCGGTGCGCACGGTGTTTACATTGAACTATGCCCGGCGCCGGGACCATGGGGCCCGCGCAGGGGGCAACTTCGTTTTCTGCTGTAAGATTCGGGGGGCCCGCTCACGACGGCGGCTTCGAATTCCCACTGTCTGGCGACGTCTTCTCTTGGCGCAAATTCCCTTGGCATTTGATTATTCAACGAAGTCCGTTCGAATGTGCACACTCATGACAGGGATACCGTAGTGGAGGGCTCCGGAAATTTCCACCAGCTGGGGCTTCTTAAAAAAGCATGCACCTAAATGTAAGTACACGAGTCTATAGCATCTGCTGCTGCGGCCGGCGTGCCATACCACGACCTTCGGGTCAGTAGTCGAGCACCATAACCACCAAACCACCGCGGCGGATTTTTCTTTCTTTCTTTCTTTCTTTCTTTCTTTCTTTCTTTCTTTCTTTCTTTCTTTCTTTCTTTCTTTCTTTCTTTCTTTCTTTCTTTCTTTCTTTCTTTCTTTCTTTCTTTCTTTCTTTTGTAATGTTACCCACGCCTATATTAAGAGCCATTTCCTCTCGTACTTTAATTTTTTCCCTAATATTCCATACATCCGTCTTTTGTATCAAATGCTCACCAGTTAACACCTCCATCCGCTTTCAATCCATGCGGTCGCCTTGTTTGTGACCTTTGACAATATTACCACGTCCGTATAGGCGTAACACCGTAGCACTCACTGTCGCCCTGGTCCCCAAAATGAACACGAACAACTGAACAAGGAACGATCAACTTTCTGTGCGCAAAACTTCAAAAAACACAGGACATGGCGAGAAAGGACACGTAGAGATCACATCACCGCAAGCTGCCGACTGTTTGATGGTATGACGGACATGAAACATATACAAAGACTACACGCAAGCACAGAAATGTCGTAGCTAACGTTGCCATCTAGCCTTGCTGATCAACCCTATTAGGGCGAAAGCCTTAGATGCCTCATCAAGGGCGAAAATTGACCGGCGTCCCATGTCGCCGTCTGCCGTCGGCGACGTGAACACGAGTGATGCAAAAAATCACCATCACGCGATGACGTCAGCACATGACATAATTATGGCGTCACAGATCGTGGAACTGTGTGACGTCATTATGACGTCGTCGTGGCGTCACAGTGACGTAACATCTCATATGCTAACGTAATCACATAACATTAAAGCTTGGCGAAAGGGGATGCGATCACGGAGGCAGTGGAGAACCATGTTAGGTGCAGAAAACTTTCAGAGGGTGGCAGGGCAGGATCAATACACATCCTCTGAGAAGAAAAAGAAGATTTCTTTCTTGGGCTTCAGCAGGGGGTGCAACTGCCCCCCTAAAGCCACACCAGCCCCCCTCTCCCCCATCCACGCAAGCGTCCCCCTCTTCCTAGACCGCTATGCAACACAGGTTCGCACCCCCCCCTCCCAAGGCAAAATCCTGCCGACGCTCATGGTTGCTTTCGCCTTCCAGTCGTCTTAGGCTAGTGCATAAGAGACCCTGCGAGCTTTTTTTGTTTTGGCTGAGTGCTATCGTCGGAGCGCCTACAGACGCGCCAACTGCAGCCGTTATGACAGTGCAAGCTTCGACGACCTGCCTTTTCGTCTGGTTGCTTGACGTGTATACAATTTCTGTTCCTTCAAATATTGGACAGTACTTGCACCCGCTGCAGTGCGTCGTAGCGTGTCGCTCTGCGCCTGCGTGTAGTAATTTGTATATATCTCATGTTCATCACCGCATTAAACAGATGATATTTTGCGCGGATGTGATCTGCATGTGTCTTTTCTCGCCGTTTCCTGTGTTTTTGGTAGTTTTGCGGAAAGAAAGTTGTTGATGTTTACCCAACTAGCCCATTGTGAGGTTTTTCTTTAACAAGGAAGAAGGAAGTCAAGGAAGCGACGAAAGAATGAACAGCCCATGCAACGAGGAAAAGGACAATTAGGAAGAGGCACCCGTTATGAAGGTCACGATCCTCACCAGGAGTGCCCCAGGGTTTTCCGCTTTCCTAAATTTCCACGCACTTCTGTCTCCGGCCGGGCACCACCAATTCAGCCCCAGGATCTCTTATGTTCGCGGACTAAGAGCTCCGTGCAGCCGGAGTTCCTGCAGCGTGGGTTGGTGGAAGTGGCTTCACTATGCTGCGGACGGAACAAGTCTCATTTCCGACGCAGCCGGAGGGGTTTCCCCTGTCCGTTGCATAATGCCTCTGAGACAACACACCGCCGCTGTCCAAATCTTGGAGCCGTGTCTCCGATGTTGTTTCCCGGTAAACGTGTGCACTGACGTTTCTTCAACGCGTTGCGTGCTACGAATGAACAAAATCCGGCGTTGTCATGCTGGGCGAGGCCTCGTAGTGTTTGCTGACGATGCAAGAGAATGAGAGTGAGCTTATATTCCGGTTCTTTACAGCGAAGATGTCTTTCTCTACCCTGTATCGTCGTCGTCATCATAGTAGTAGCGTTAGTAGTAATAGTAGTAGCGTTAGAAGTAGTAGTAGTAGTAGTAGTAGTAGTAGCAGCAGTAGTAGTGACAGAGAGAGAGAGAACGGTAGAGGAAAGACAGGGAGGTGAACCAGGAATATACTCCGGTTTACTACCCTGTACTGGGGAAGGGAAAAAGGGGTGCGAAAGAATGAAAGAGAAGGAGAGATTTGGTAACGACTAATAGTAGTAGTAGTAGTAGTAGTAGTAGTAGTAGTAGTAGTAGTAGTAGTAGTAGTAGTAATGGTGGTAGAAGTGACCAGAAGGGAGTGGGATGAATACCGTAATAAATAACACAAAATAATGACAATCATGATACTCGAGATGACAATGACGATGATTATGATGATGATATACGTGATCTCGCAAGCCAATCACATACACTCGCGCACTTACCGCATCGCTGTCCGACGGTTCCCGCGGCGTGGAAGTGGCGGAATTTTTTCTATAAAGGAGCGAAATTAGCCCATTGACCAACATGTGAGCGCTTCCGTGGAAATGAGTTAACGGATAATCGAAGAAACAGTTTTGAAGAAAGTGGGCGTTCTTTCCAGAACAGAAGCCGGAAGTCGGCATCAGCATATTAATCATGTTCAGTGTTAGTTGTGTTAGACAACGCCTCACACTTTGCTTGTAAGAATTCTTTGTGAACTAGGCTCTTTGTTGATCTCAATAAACCTAAACTTTGGCTTCTACTTGCAGTGCACTTACAGTGGTAGTATTCGAAATCACGACTGTTGTCGCCTCACCTACCTTCTTCAAAATGCTGGAGCCGCTGTGAGCGATTGAAAGTACCGCCTTCATCCGTCTGTAGTTGATTTCCGTGAATATCCTCCCGATCATTCTCCCAGGATCTGCAAATTATTGAAAAGTGTTAATTCATTACCGATTGTCGGTACGAATATAGTAAGGTTTTAGTAGTCTTCGGTTGCGTAAGCGGCTAGTGAACACTGCACACAATACCGCGGCATTTGAGACCTCCAAAAATTTTAGCCGGGCCACACGCTTGCATTGATTTTTTTAAGCGTATACAATATTTCGTTGTGGAGCACAGTTCGATGCACTTGTTCTTTTGTTTAACAACTTCACGACTCGCCAGCTGTCGGCCTTCCTCGGTGCTGTCTGTATTGATCGATCCAGAGATAATTGAGGATGAGCTTCGTCAGTCTTACCGAAAACTTGGCGCACTAGGAACCATTCTATTAAAATTTACTCAGTCAGTCAGTATGTCGTTCAATCGATCGATCGATCAATCAATCAATCAATCAATCAATCAATAAATCAATCAATCAATCAATAAATAAATCAATCAATCAATCAATCAATTGTATATAACGGTATCCAGGAAATGCGTAGAAGCGTTTGTACTGGACTATTTTTAACCTAATATTCAAGACACAGTGCACAATAATGCCTAAAGGTGCAACAATGTTATGCCTATCCTGAATTCGGTGCAGTTAAGAGCGATGGATGGTACACAGAAATACTGTCGAATTTGTTCATGCCACGGCTGTTCCTACTGAACGAGTCATTCTGCTGGCAGCGCACTTAGACACTTTATGGTCAGTGCTCATTGGAGATAAAGAATCTGCTGAATCTCTAGAATGAAGAAGGTTCTTGTTACAGCATAGAGACCACAGCATTGTGACAAGCTTGAAGGGCCCATTCTTCCACAAGTGTTAGGTAAAATCAGGTGAAAAATCCTAGGGAGATAACAAACTGAAAAAAAAATAAGAGTAATCAACAATTTTCAAAACTTACAGGTTCCTTTATGCATTCGCCTAATACGACTGGAAGGCGAGAGCCATCTTTTTTTTTCGCCTCAATCGATGTATTGATCCTCACCCACACCCCTAAGAAAGGTTCCTGCCCCTAACGTGGTTTTCCGCTGCCTCCAGAATCGGAGGCATTGCGACCGTTATGCACCTCGTCAAGTTTTACACTGCCTCCATGATCGGCCCACCCTTGACCGAGAGACGATGCCACGTGATGACATCCTCAGATCACGTCACAATATTTGGTGATCTGTGACGTTATCGTGACGTCATATGGTGACGTCATCACACGACGGTGACTTTTTTTGCATCACTAGTGCTGACGCCTCCACTCAGACAGTTAATTTTCGCGTTTCATGAGGCATCTAAGGCTTGCGCCTTAAAATTTTCGAGACTGTGTAGCACTAAAGGTGTATGCACTATAAACATATACAATGACCGCTATTGTGTAAGCGTACAAGTGCACACAATATATAATATAAAAAAGAAGTAGGGAAGCGATATGCACTAGCTATCTAGTCGCACTGCGCATCATCATCAACATCATTATCATCATCACTATTGTAAACCTATTTTGATGCCCTCTGGAGGAATAAGGCCTCTCCCAATGAGTTACCCTGTCCTGCGCGAGCTGATTCTATTTTACGCCTGCGAACTTCTTAATTTCGTCTCTCCATCCAACTCTCCGTCTCTGGCCACGGTTCCCATAATACCATGACTTGGACGAGTTGGTACATAATCGGACGTATTTCTGTGTCCTGTCTTCGTCTAAGCCGCGCTGCATTCGTCCGAGTACGTTTGCCATCCCTTGGTATGCTTTCCGTCGCTCTAACTGAGCATCGGGTATCTGTATTTCGAATTAGATGACATACCCATGTCAATTTTTTTTCTGTTAATTTTTGTCATCTAGAATGTCAACTGGACCGTTTACGCAAAATCTGGTTAGCGTTCTGCGAAAGTATTACGAAGAACGGTTTTCCATCGCCCCCTCGCCACATTTAAGCATAAGGAAGAGGCGGGAACGGTGAAATATTGTCACGTGGTCGTGACGTCGACCAAGACAGCAGTGGGCGTTTGCAGAATGAAACTGTTTATTTGGCCGAACTTGTGGCCGGCAAAATGAGAACTAGAACTACAGCAATACACGCTGTACAATGATAGCGGCGAACAGGGCGTCGTCCGTCGATCAACTGACAAGCAGTCAAGCGCGTCGGCTTTTATACAGGCGCTATCGAACTTTCCAGCGATATCGCTGGTGGCGGCGTTATCTCTCGACAAAGCTGGAACATTCTCGTGCGGCGCGCAATCTTAACAGATTGTTCCAAAACAATCGCGAAGCTTCCTACACATCACGGCGAGGCCTGCGCAGCGCGTTGCCCACAGTCTTTGTGGGTGAAGCTTACACTCATGAAATATAAGACTCGCGGCAATATAATTGTACGCCCCAGGTTATTACGTATTTGATGGAAGTTCTTCCAGGCATGTCGGGTCTTACAGCTCACCTTTCCTTTGTCCAATTTCAAGCGCACCTATAATTCTCGCTGCTTTTAAGTTGACATCCTTGTCGGAGTGAGCATTTGCACTGGAGATAGGGTTACCTTGCGGGAAAGTAATTCCGTGTCGAATGTCAAATATTGCGGTAAGAACACGTCGAGCGACATTTCAAGGAATAACGTGAGCGCTCCTCGTGTTCTTCTCTTGCGTAACTTCATGTTTTTATGGTGCCACAGACGGCTTGAATCTTACAAAATTTCAAAATGTCCGATCTGCGTAAACTGAGTACACTGTTACAAAATTTTTGTTCCGTTGGCGGAATAATGGGAGGGCTGCAGAATGGACATCGGGCACGGTTCTCGTGGGCAGGGCTGAGTTAATTAATGTCTGTCATGAACGCCGTCAAAGAGCGGTTTAATTTCATTCAAACGAATTAGTTGTTTTTCTTTAAAGGTACCCGATTAGAAAATACGCCTGGAAAGTTAACGAGCCGTGACTCTACGAACTGATGATAAAATGACATAGATGCTGGTACTTACTCGTTCTACAGTTACAAAAAGGTTGGTTTTGCCGCAATGGCCAAGCAATCAATGCAATAGCAACGAATTGGAATGTTATACGAATCAAGGCTAGCAGCTCACTCTTTTGGATCCGATCTCGCGTAAATCTGCAAAAGAATGGTGTGAGGGAATACAGTCGCTCCGGTGACGAGCGAGGTCGTTTTCGTGCTGTCTGTTGCCTCAATGCGAAGTAAGCGGTGAGAACACAGCGGTGAGAGCACACAGTACAAGGGCAGGAGCCGCCCACTGTTGTCTGATCAAAGTTTGCAGTTGCTGGTCGAGCCACGCAGCCCTCCCCCCTCGCCCCCCCCCCACCCCCAGGCACCCCTGCAGGCTGTTTCGCCCAACGGAGCTGGCCGGCGCGTTTGCCGTCTGCTTGAACCGTGCCTGTATGCAGCCTTCGTATGCTTTCGCCCGCATATCGAGCAGCCGACGCACAGGGCTGTGGTATCGATTTGGAATTTATATGGAATATGACGGCGACAGCGACGGTGGATGCAAAGATTCGCCTGTAAATTCCATAGACTTGCTATCGCAATAATAAACAGAGCCTATTCAAAGGGCGATGCTAATATTTACTCGCAATTTATTCCAGAATAGAAAGAAGAAATATATTATTCTCAACGCACAAACAACAGTGCGAAGACGTATGTCTATTCAACCTGAAGGTATAATAAATGAATGAATGAATAAGTAAGTAAAAAAATAATTAATAAATAACAGAGTCCTTTTGCAATTGCCTAAGACGACTCGAAAGCAAAAGCCATCCGGTGTGGCTATTTTGCTGTGCGCTTTGTATCATACGGACGTCGTGCTTTTAATTTCTAACGCCGCAAACACAAACTAACGGTAAGCTCGCGCGGACACTTAGTATTTCTTGCGTAATTTTTTCTCACACCGCTCACGCCAGCGTTTCGTTTTAGATCACATTCGCGTGAGACATATCAGGCTTTTGCTTTAAAAAATTAATAAATGGACCGACATGCTGCCGATATGATTGCTGAAGTAAATTGCTAGGGATACTTTGTAATAGGCTGGCTGGTTTCGATGCAGATCGAAGCGAAAAAAAGAGCGCGAGAAGACAGCGACGGAAGGTCCTCGCGCCTGTCTTTATTCTCTTGTGTATGCTATATATTTCACGCACTAATGGAAATAAATCAGTTGCGAGTCTGCGCACGTGTGTATCACAGGCCGTGCCTGTCTTGTCGTGCTGTTTTTCTCTTCAGAAGGGATATCTTGCTGCTCGGCTCTGTTGGCGAATTCAGGTTTGCGCTGGATGCTCTGTAGCCGTTAGTTCACCCGCCCTTTACAATGGACACAAAAGAAACCACATGGACACAAGACAGAAAAATAAGTGAAGCGATACAGACAACCTCCACGGACTGCAGCTAGCAGTAGCTTCCTGCGGAAAAAGAGCGCACAGAATGTTGACACGGCATGCAGCGTGGCGTCGTTTGCGGGGAAGCCGAGGTCTATTTGGTACGTTGGTACATAGGCACGTGGGAACCAACAGCGTCATTGCCGCTGCTAGTCCTACTCCCGCTCCTTTCCTGCGCGCATGCTTGTCGTCATCTGAGGCCTTCCTCAGTCGTAAACTCGGCACGTGCGCTTCATAGCTCTGACGCCGGGCCCGCTGCGTAATCCGCAATAAGCGAAAATCTCGGTCCATCGGGTTGTTATTCGGCGCAGTCTTTCATCGTGGGGGGTTCCGAGGTGTGTTTGTAGAGTTCGACATTTTGTCCGCTCTGTTTGGTCGAGGGAGGACAGTGTTGGCTGTAAACCATGCCTGATTGTCAACGAGAAGTCGTAAACGGCGGAATTCGGCAGCAATGCGGTGAAATTTCTCACTGTTCAGAACAGCAGCCCTGTCTAGCAAATGTATACATGAATGTAAGTGTATTTCTGAAAGATATTCACCGATTTTTATACAGTTACGATATATTGTGTAATTAGTCCTTTCATTCATTAAATGATTTATTACTTAACCATTCATGTTTTCATTGATTACATCTCTCACCGTACCTTTTACTTTACTCATTCGCGCTGTCACTGTTACGCGATTATCATAAACTGCACCGGTTACAAAGCGGCACTTGTAATGGCGCGTGCCGCTTTGTAGCACCTGAATGCCAAGCACAATGCCTGAATTCTATTCTGGCTCAAACCCCTAATTTCAACACGAAAGTGTTTTATGCCGGGGTCCACCAAGACTTCAGTGCCGTCATTTCCGTCACGGAAATGACGCCAGTGAGGACATTGTGGGAGCTCCCATGTATGAATATACAACAAACATTCCACTACTTCTGTGAAGCTAGGTTTCACTTTCGTGTTATATCCAATCCTATGACGGAGGGATCGACCGTGTATTTTCCTTTTCATTCTTTGCACCCATTGCGATTTTCCGGTGGAATTTATGCGACACGGGGTCTTCAACGGTATCGCGTTAAAAACACTAAACATGCGTCATAAGAACTATAGGAATCGTGTTTACACATGTAACAGTGCGCGGTACAAGTGTAAAATCATTCCTTTCGTTATACCATGTGAATTGTGCAACGACTGGGTGGTTTAAAAACTCACCCATGAGAAAGCGCTCGGGCCTAATTGAACGTCATCATTAGTCTCACCATCCACAAAGTGTACAGCTGCGTAAGTGGGCGTAACGGCGCGTAATGGTTTACTTCGCTATTTCGCAAAACGATGAATTATGGCAAAGTGGGCACTTCGCAGTTTTACTTGCAGTAGGGATTCTAGGAGAGTTCAAAACGGCCAATGTTGTGCGCACAGGCGTTCATTTCCTCACGGCACAGTTCAGGTGTCCTCCAAGAAGCGATGCGTGGCCAGCGAATGAGAAGGCAACGCGAACGGGCTATCCCGTTTCACTCTTGAATGCGAAGCTTAAGCGGCCTCTAAGTTTTTCAGGCGAAAGCCTTAGACGTCTCATCAAACGTGAAAAGTGACCGTCGGCGGTGGCATCAACACGAGAGTTGCAAAAAAAAAAAAACATGGCTGATCCCTCTGCCATAGGAATCGGTATAACACGAAAGTGAAACCTGTCTTCACAGACGTAGTTGAGCGTTTGTTGCGCATTCTTTCGCCCCAAGGGCGAAGGAATGAATTCTACAGTAACAAATTGTAATGTCACGCGAAGAACGGCAAGCAGCTCGAAACTTGCAACGCGCTGCTCAAGGAGAAAGGACGCACAGAACGAACATGCACAGAATGAGCGCGAACTAACTGCCACAATTTTAACTTATTTCTGCGTGAGCACCGCGCTCCTTTCACAAAAGCGGCCCCTGCAGTGAGCCAAGTGACCTTCGTGCTCTCATTGCAAGACGTACAAACCACCGCTATCACGAGATAAGCGAGCGCACTAGCGACCACGCCCTGTAGAGGCGGGCGCTCGTCGCAACGGCCACGACCTTTAAAGCGCCCTCTTCGAGCCCTTCGTGCCATCTCGCTAGTGATGACCAAAACGCGCTATGTAACACAGATCTCTGAGTACGGCCATCGGCAAATGGTGTATATAAATAGCTGGCCGTTAGCAGGGCGAAGAACGTGCCGTCCGTGGCAAAATCGTTTCGCGCTGCGCGCTGCGGAGCGAGGGGTCGTAAGTTCGATTCCCGGTGGCGGAACTTTTTCTTCTGGCTTTTTTTATTTGCCCACTGTTAGTCTTTATATATTATAACGTCATATCCGTGACGGAAATACGTCAGTGGAGCCGTGGTGGACCCCGGCATAAAACACTTTCGTGTTAAAAGATCATGCGATGACGGCACCCTATAATGTCACATGATGACGTAATCTCATGACATTGTACCTTGGTCAAAAGTGATCTGATCTCGGAGGCACTGCAAAACCACGAGTTGCAGAAATCTTCAAATGCCTCCGATCACTGAGGTAGTGCAAAACCATGTTGGGTGCATAAAGCTCTCAGGGGGAGGAGAGATCGATAGCATCGCCTGAGAATGAAAATAAGAACATGGCGTTGGCCTTCGAGTCGTCTTAGGCAAATGCATGAGGGACTGGATCAGTTTTATTTCGTGGTACTGCGCGAAAGGTGTATCTCGCCATCTAGAAGCAATGAAAGAAGGGCCGCCCCTTCCTCTGTCGGGATTCTCTCAAGGTCCTCATGATAAATGACTTGTCGAGGAAGATCAGAAAACTCGTCCATTACGGCCGCCCGCTCCTTGGACTACTTCGCGTTATACATCCCCCGATAGCTATCCCGGAAGGTACAACTGAACAACTCTACCATGCGGGAACTGTCAGCATCACTGAGGCGGTGGTCACTGAAGGATCTGTCCGGAGATCGTATTACCCGTTACGTGACCGTCTTCCCACAACGCCTGCCGAGTCCTGTAACCAGAGAGACCGGAAAAGAAAGGTGGGAGGCTATCATCCGCTATGCCTTAATGCATGCTGGGCGCCCGCAACGCCTACAGTTCTCAGCCGGGGATCCACTCGGGCAACACCGCACGTCGCTCCACAAAAGAGTAAAGATGCTACTGGCTTAAGGCTTGTGTTGTGTGGTAAGACGAGCATTTACGTTCGTCACGGTCATTGACGTTACATAATACGGTTCTTTCGTGACGTGTTCTCTTGTTTCGTGCCAATTGACGTTAAAAAGAGAATTGAGAAGAAAGCCGTGTCTTTCGGGCAAAACTGTGCCCCCCCCCCCCTTCAGTGGCAGTCTGTTCGGATAGGTTTACGGTATCTAGGCGTAACGTCTTTCTTACGCTAATGACAAACTGCAGAGTGCAAAAGAGGTATGGTACAGAGACGTACACACAGCATTGGACAATTTCTGTGCTTCTCTGCACCTTATTTGAGCTCTGCAGTTTATTATTACGAACCAACTAGCACAGCAACGAATTCTCTGAAGATACACTTTGCTGACGTCAAACATTCGCGCGTCCGTGGGCTCGCGTCTATGTATGACGTCACTCGTGGTCAGACAAACACCTGAAACACCCCAGTGGCACCCTAAGGAAATGCCACGCGCATAAAAGAAAATTCCCGAGAACAAGTGTCATGCGCACCATCACTGTCCCTAATAAATGTCAGCGCGCCCTCCCAATACAAACGTGATCATTTTTCAGGAGTTGTCGTTTGCGATACAAGACCCAGCACGCCGGAGCTTTCACTGTGTCAAAAAAAAAACCATTCGCGTGTTGACCATTCGTCTTGGGTCTCAGCAAAATATGGGACGCGTGGTGCAACAGCGTACCACGAAATTCTCGATTGGACCACCACCGTGGAAACAAAGCACACCACTGCTGGAACAGTGACGAAAGTCTCGCGGTATATCGAAGATAAATTGTGGACAATGAGGCCGCCGCTACGCATGGAATTCTGCACTGGATATGCGTCGAGACAGGCGAACTCAGGAGTGAGATGAACAGGATTTATTCGAGACGAAGCGAGATTGAGTATGTGCGCATGGTCGGTTGTGAACTACGGTTTCGTTTCGTAAGCACACACAAGCACATCCGACTTTAGGCAACAAGAATGACTTTCGAAATCACTATATTGTTTTCAAACGGATTATAAAATTCTGTGTGATTTTTCTCAATTTTTCCTATTTCCTCGTTATTGGCGTCCTTATTCGTGGATGTTTTAACGATGTTCTTCAATATACTATCGTCATTGTGTATGGCTTCTTGCTCAGCTGCCTGTATATCTCTTTATTCAAGTGTCAAATATTTTTCAGTTCAAATTAAGCTCGTAATACTCGCCAGTGATTGCATTACTGAGTGAGTGAGTGAGTGAGTGAGTGAGTGAGTGAGTGAGTGAGTGAGTGAGTGAGTGAGTGAGTGAGTGAGTGAGTGAGTGAGTGAGTGAGTGAGTGAGTGAGTGAGTGAGTGAGTGAGTGAGTGAGTGAGTGGGCGAGTGAGTGGGCGAGTGAGTGAGTGAGTGAGTGAGTGGGCGAGTGAGTGGGCGAGTGAGTGGGCGAGTGAGGAGTGAGTGAGTGAGTGAGTAGTGGGCGAGTGAGTGGTGAGTGAGTGAGTGAGTGAGTGTGTGAGTGAGTGAGTGAGTGAGTGAGTGAGTGAGTGAGTGAAGTGGAGTGAGTGAGTGAGTGAGTGAGTGAGTGAGTGAGTGAGTGAGTGAGTGAGCGAGCGAGCGAGCGAGCGAGCGAGCGAGCGAGCGCGTCTGGATGGAAACGCTGTATCCAGCGACGCTCCATGTTAGATGATTTCTCAAATTAGAAAACCGCAATATTCCACGTCGTATATCGCATGGTTGTTTATCTGAATCATCTGTTCTTCACCCGTTATAAATACCTTAGTCTTATTATTATTATCTTTTTTCGCATAGAAAAAATCAAGCCTTCCCGTTTTTTTTTTTTTTTTTACCACCTGAATGACAGTTTCTGAGCCCCTAAGAATCCTGTTTAATAATGTATCGCCTGCACATCGTGATTTCGTTAACATTGTTCCACTAGTGTTCAGTCCCACATTGCTGGTTCCCAGATCAGTTTGCGAATGCGTATTCTGCGTTAAGCTTTTACAGCGCAAGCTGTTATGAGATCATTTCACCGGCCGTTTTTGCCGCCGTAGTTGTCCGCCGCCGCCGCCGCCGCCGCCGGTGTCCGTAACCAGTATCGCTCGAAATAAGAAAAAAAACTAAATAAGAAAAAAATTCCAGGATGGAACGGGGTTCGAACCCGGGCCCTCAGCGTGGGAGCCCGGTATTCAACCTCTGAGCCATACCGGTGCTTGAAACTGCTTTGCAAACAGGTCCTATACAGGCTTCATGTCGGAAAGGAACCACATTAGCATATGCAATATAGCGTGGTAGAAGAGTAAAATAAGCACCAAGCGTCGCACAACGCGAATTCTGTAACCAGGCGTCACACAATACGAATTGCGAACGAGTAAGTTGTGAAATGCTTCCAACCCATTACAAAGAGCTCTGCCATAATTCTTCGTCGTCATCAGGCACAGCATCAACAAAGTGCGCATAATGCCTTACATGCGTTTAGCAGGTACCACGGCTCTCCGTAAAATGACGAAAAATGGCACCGTGCCTGCTGCCCTACTTCTCAAAAATTACAATGATTATAGCGTAGTGGGTTCCTCGCAAGTGCACTTGTATTGGTTGCCAAGGAAGCCCATAAGCGCATGATCCATTTCCTCGGGGTCTCAGTAAAGTTCTTCGTCCCCCCCCCCCCCCGTCTCTCTCCCACGTCAACGTATGTTATACAGCATGATGGGAGAGAGAAATAGCGAGCGGGCGTCACCCAGTGCAAATTACATAACTGGGGGCCGTTTAAAGCTTCCAACCCATTACAAAGGGCTGAGCCATAATTCTTCATCGTCAACAGTCGTCGCGTCAACAAAGTGCACATAATGCCTTACAGACGTGTAGCTGGTGCTTCGCTTCTCCGCATAATGACGAATAATGGCTTAGTAGGTGCTTCCTAACTTCACAAAAATTGTGATTTATGGCGTAGTGGGTACCTTTCTAGTGTACTTCTTTGTAGCCCCAAGAGAGCTTACAACGCCGCTCTTCCAGCTTTCGCTGTGACTGTGCTGCGGTTTCAGCGCAGGCCTGGCGTTTTTTTTTTTTTTTGTAGCGTCCGATATTTGAAAGTGACTTAAGATCCCGTAGAATGCTCTAAGGAAGAGGTGGTGTGATCGAACATCTATGTTCGAGCACAGCGGCGCGAGTGGAATTTCATAAACATCGAGTACATCGACCTGTGAGCCAGCACTAATGATTGGAGTGACCAGTACGACCAATTGCGCCTGCAACTGCTGACTACGCACCTTGTCACCTCATTTGGTGCCGGTCACCGTATTCTCGAATTTCCGTGTTGAACTCGCTTGGAATCGATCCGTCGCTGGAAACTAAAGAGGAACACCCTCTTGGCCCGCCGTGGCAGCTTTTGGGCAGGGAAGGGTCCACCACTTTGCATTGTCCTCTCTGGCCAGGTCTGGAGTGTGGTTAAACTACGTGCGGGTCATTTTTCCCCATTAAGGGTGTTTGTTTTCTCTCACCCGACCCAATCGCAGCTTTGTTTCCTTACAAAGGTCACGTCTCTCGCAACGGTGTCTCTTGCTATTGCGATTACAACCACCTATACACTTTCTTTTGTATTCGTCGACAGCCCGCTTGGAAACCCATTAACCACCGCATCTATTTCAGGGCTTCGATCCCTTTGTTCGACATGACAGATTTGGCGATTCGACGTTTCTTGTTAGCTCCCGCGTGCTTTTTCCTTGTCTAGTACATTGGACAAAAGGCGACGTTGTTGCTATATTCAAGGAATGATTGGCAAAACACGTAACTTGCAAACCAAATAGTAGACTAATATCTCATTTTTTTGACGTCATAGACTGCACGACACACTGTAACAGATACTAGATTCCAGAAACACAACTTGCCCAGCCACGGTGGTCTAGTGGTTATGGCGCCCGACTGCTGACCCGAAGGTCGCGGGATCGAATCCCGGCCGCGGCGGCTGCATTTTCGATGGAGGCAAAAATGTTTGAGGCCCGTGTACTTAGATTTAGGTACACGTTAAAGAACCTCAGGTGGTCGAAATTTCCGGAGCCCTCCACTACGGCGTCTCTAATAATCATATTGTGGTTTTGGGACGCTAAACCCCAGATAATATTATTATTAGAAACACAACTTCTTTCGTTATACTTTGGCGAAGCTTTTCCGTCTCACAAGTTGACGTTCTACGTATAACCGAAAAAAAAAAAAACGAAAACGGCACCCACGAGTGTACAGAAATACCGGGACATATAGATAAGTTCATCGTAGATGCTGCGGTGACGTGCGTATTTGTATGCGCTGTTTTCTAATAATGGATGCACTCTGGATCGTGGGCTTGTCGGTGGCCAGACGCTTCTGATATGACAATGTGATATTTCAACCGAGGTCAATTGTCATTTCACGTTATCGCAATTCAATGTTGTCTTGATATGAACGCAAGATCGTTTATGTTGTACACTGAAGTGTTGCGCTACAGAGCACGTGGATGAAGGTCCAATTTCCAGCAGCGTATTTGACAACCGTGTGCTGCAGGACGCGGGAGAGAGATGGGTGATGCCCATGTCGTCTGCTCTGGCGCTCATTGGCTGCCACTGCCGCGAACGTCATTGCCGCCTTGAGTTGAAATTTTTTGACCGTTGCCACGGCAGCGCCTTTCCCGGCATTGAGGTAGGAATACTCAGGAGGGAGCATTGTGCATTGAGAAAGAAAGAAAGAAAGAAAGAAAGAAAGAAAGAAAGAAAGAAAGAAAGAAAGAAAGAAAGAAAGAAAGAAAGAAAGAAAGAAAGAAAGAAAGAAAGATCGCTGTAATCATGATCTTGATTATGTTATTTGAAAGCATCGCCCTGTCTCTCTTGGTCTTTGTTCTCTTTCGTCAAACATTTATTTCCATTTTTCTAGAAGTTCTGGAAATGGGAAGGATGTTCAGATTCCAACTTGCCCAGGTTGCAGGTAATGATTCGGATGGTAGCCTTCAATATAATTGTAGCTATCTCGATAATGATGTCGGCTACAATTCCGCTCATATGAACAGCCGTTTCCTTTTAAATGGAGTGGTCATGAATCTTGCGAAATTTGCGCATTAAAATTTTTTGCCACATCGAAATCTTTGGAAACTTTTGCGTTATTCCAGATCGCTGTGTTGCTCGTTGCACAATGTTCGCTTTATTGAGAGTCATCCCCACTGAAACGTTTCGTATGGTGATTGCAACAATTCCATATGTTTCCTTACGGAATCCATAAAAAGCCCAACTATTTTTCATAAATTTGCCATATATTTCCGTAAGAATCGTGTAGAACCATATGTAATTAATGGAATGGCACACGGAACATTTCAGTAGGAACATCTTTTCTTTTACCAGTAGCAACATCACGTTAACTTCAACAAAGCCACTTAACCTGTTAGGTTTAGCAGCGCCCCCTATGGCATTGAGGCGAATGCAGCAGGTCGAGAATCCGGACGTTGTGTCCTAGAGAACGTTATTGACTTTAGGAAGTTCGCTTTATTCTGTTACCTAAGCAATCAAGTTAACCCTCAAGAGTCTGCTAAATCTGCCAGGCAGAGCAACGCCACCTAGGGTAAATGATGCGCATGCGAAAGGTCTAGGAGTCCAGGAACTGATGCCGGCGGACGTGGACGAAACGAAAAACCCACAAAAAAGCCAAGCCTGTCGCGGTGTAAGATGGCCTATGGCAATAATAGCTGGTGGCGCGCATAATTGCAGTTTAGCGAGGCGCTTTGTCGTTCAGGTGGACATCCGGGATCCCGTTAATTGGATTTCCGGTGACTCATCAGCAGGCGTGAACAGCTTTGTCAGGAAGTAGCTGTCACCCTCGCCGTTTTCAATTAACTCCGGCGCTCAACCTTCGCTTTTTTTCTCGAGTGGTTGGCCACCTCTAAAGCAGCCGCGTTTAATACTGCAATTTTGTCCTAAAACTTCCGCGGACTAAAATGCCGAAAAAAAAATCTGAGAGGCCCCTGGTATGTGGGTTCACGGTAGTCTTCTGTAAGGCGTTGTTATGTGGCAGCCACAGATTAGATCCTGTAGCGAAGAAAGCTTACGTAGTCCATAGCGGCAGATTAGACTAGATTAAGCAGTGAGATCAGGAAATACATAAGGCGTAACTGAGTGTGTGAGCTGACGACACACAGCGGCTTCAGCAAATATCGGGGCGTAGCTTTTTCCCTTTATGGTAACAATGACGTAACAATGATGTCATGCCAGGGACTAGCTTAGGTTTTTTGCACATAAAATAAAATTCCATGTCCGCGTTTTAAAGTAATTGTGATATTCTTCTTATATATATATATATATATATATATATATATATATATATATATATATATATATATATATATATATATATATATATATATATATATAAACACACCTCATTCATCAATGGCTGCCGTCAAGAACCTTGAACCGGCATGATACGGTTCATCTGAGCACCACACGAATGATACTCGCGAAACTGAAAGATTTATTCAGCTTAAAAAGGTACGGAAAAGCTGCCTGCTTCAGTGAACGCAACTATAGTGCAGAACACGTTAAAAGAAAGTTTTTTTTTTTTTTTTCAGGGAACACTGTCCATATTTCAACCTAATCGAACGCTGACACCTCAGCGCTATTTCAGGAAACCTTAACTCGTATTTGAAGAAAGAGCTTTCTTTTCAAGTACACGTAATAAAAGCAAACTTTTTTGTGGAAGGTCATCAACCGGTGACAACTGAGACACCATGCGGATAGAAGAAATTAATGGAAAATAATACCAGGATTTTTCTCCCGGGTGCAACCGTGCACAAACAAACAAACGAACAAACAAACAAACAAACCAACAAACAAACAAACAAACAAACAAACAAACAAGGCTGTTCTTGATTAACAAAACTTGAATGAACAAAAGGCTAGCTCGCAAAGAAGCTTAAAGGTACACTAAAGAGAAAGAATGAATCGCCCTAGATCAATAAATTGTGCTCTGAGAACTCTAATGTCGTTGATTTCGCTATCATAAGTTTATTAATAGAGGAGAAAATCAAGTTCAAAGTTTCGTTTTTAAATTTCGGGCCGAAATCTCCCCGCGTGACGTCACGAATTTCAAAGTGTACTTATCGTATTTTGGCGCCATTGGCTCAACAAGATTACCCGAAACTTGGTATGTTAAGTCTACGGCCCCCTCAGAGGACAATGTACTTCATTTTTACCGATTAGGAACTGCGTAGTCCCTAGTAGTCGCCGTCAAAACATGTGACGTACGTCACGGCGAATGGTGCGGAAACTTCAAGGTGGCGTCACCACCCACATTTTGTTTTTGCGCGTTTTCTCGCTTACTAAGCGTCTTCTCGCAGCAAGCGTGGTGTTTTTTGGTATCGTGAAAGAGCAGTTTACTAAAATGAGAAAATTCGTTCTGCTCTTTAGTGTCCGTTTAGTGTGTAAGGAACCGTCACGGTATTCCTTACACATCCTAGCATAAAAGAGTAATATTAAGAAAGGACAAGGGCCCAAATTTAGCCACACAACGACCTAGCATTCGGAACCCGGAAACTTTAGGATTGATCGACGTCCTTATCAACAAAGCTTACACTGTTGTCGCTTTCATGCGCGTACATCAGCTTATAGGCTTACGCGTCCCACGCACGAAAAAGACGTCAGAGAGACAAAAGGACATTGATTCGATCAATATCTGCTCAGGATCGCAATACAACGCTTTCTGTTTTATCATATGGCTTACAGTGTCTCAGTTAAATGTGCTAAAAATCTTTGGTGAGAGCTTATTTCTATACGGCCCACTCCGTTTGACGTCATCGACGCTGTAATCCAATTCACTAAAAGGTGGCGGTGTGCTGACACCCGAATTTCCATGAAAAACAAGTTCTGATTGGGATTTAGAGTTTGCCGCTGTTTTGTTGGTGATCAGAGTTTGCTGACGATCAATACTGGTGCGTACAGTTTAGTAAGCAGCTCGATCGGGACAGAATTAAGGGGAATACTACGGCATGTCTTGCAAGTGCCGGTGTCAGTAACCACTATCACTCTAAATAAAAAAAAACTAAATAAGAAAAAATTTCAGGATGGAAGGGGGTTCGAACTTGAGCCCTCTGCGTGGGAACCCTGCATTCTAGCTCAGAGCCATACCGGTGCTTCAAACCGATTTGAAAAAAGACCGTATACAGGCGTCATGTCGAGAAGGAACCACATTGACACATGTAATATAGCGTGCTAGAAGAGTAAAATAACAACCAGGCGTCACACAGCACGAATTCTGTAACCAGGCGTCACACAATACGAATTGCGCTACGAGTGGGTTGTTGGATGCTTCCAACCCATGCATTACAAAGGGCTCTGCCATAATGCCACCGTCGGTGTCGGCGTCGCTACGTAGCTTGTGAGCGAAAAATCGTCCGTGACCAAAAAATCGAGAAAGGTGTAAATAAAATAAACAATAAAAATCCTCGGTCCCATTGCACCGAAGGATCGAACCCGGGCCGATTGCGTGCAAGCAGGTGTTCTACCACAAAGCCACGATGTTACTAGCAACTGCTTCACGAAAAAACACTACATAAATTCCATGTAGTGGAATGAGTCTCCTTAACGCATTTTGTTCGACAGGTGTCACGACGAAAATAAGCCCATTCGGCGATTTGTAGGCGCATTGGCGAGGCCGTCAAACTACGTTTTTTGGGCGACCCCATGCTTCGAAAAAAGCCGGGATAGTGCAGCCATCGCCGCTAAAAACACACCCGAACTTTAAAAATGCTCTAAGCTCTAAAAATGGACAACTATGTCCATCTAGCGGAAAACATATCAAGCCAACGCCTTCTTTCTAGGGGAGGCGTTTATCAAGCAAACAGCAAACATTAGGTAATGTGCTGCCATCTGTGAGGCATTGTGAGAAATATGTCTCGACTCTAGCACAAGGAAGTGCTTTAGATCGAAAACCTGTACCATTACTATAGATACATAGCGCGCGCGCGCGTGTGTCTGTGTGCGTGTGTCTGTGTGCGTGTGTGTGTGACAACACACATTAATAAGTATGCACTTAGTGGTTGAAGTGCACACTAGGGGCCGGATTTCGCTATCGCGTTCAACTCTTAAAGGCGAAGCTTAAGGGTCCTCCAATTTTTTTTGTTTTCGAGGATGGTGTTCGCGCACCCTCAGAAATGGCCTAGAAATGGCTCCGTGGACCCCAGAGAGTCCGCGGACCCCCACTTGAGGACCACTCGTTTAGATATCAGAGGGGACCGGGGCGAGGCAGTGTTTGAGGGGGTTCAACTCCCCCCTTCAGAAAATTTTCAATTTTGCGTACGTATATACGGGGTGCCCAAGCTGTTCTATCCAGAGTTGAGAATTATGCCGACGCAATCTATGATGAGGCGACCATATGCATTTTCACGACTGTAAGTCACATATTTTTTACAGCGAAAGGTTATCAGATCACAACAATGGCCGTTTTTGGCGCCGTAATAGTTATCCGCCACCGCCGGTGTCCGTAATCGCTGTCGCACGATATTAGAAAAACAAACGAAATAAGAAAAAATACCCAGGATAGGAGGGAGTTCGAACTTGGGACCACTGCGTTTGAGCCCAGTATTCTGCCGGAGAGACATGCCGGTGCTCGACGCTCCTTTGCAAGAAGACCCTATGCAGGCTTCATGTCGGCAAGGAACAACATTAGCATGTGTAATGTAGCGTGGCAGAAGAGTAAAATAACAACCAGGCGTCACACAACATGAATTCTGTAACCAGGCGTCACACAATGCGAATTGTGCAACAAGTGGGTTGTTGAATGCTTCCAACCCATTACAAAGGGATCTGTCATAATTCTTCATCGTTATCAGGCACAGCATCAACAAAGTGCACATTATGCCTCACAGGTGTTTAGCGGGTACCAACGTTTTCCGCAGAAAGACGAGAACTAGCATAGTGGCTGCTTCCCTATACTTCACAAAAATTATGATTTATAGCGTAGTGGGTTCTTCGCAAGTGCACTTCTATTGGTTGCCAAGGAATCCCATAAGGCCCCCATGATCCATTTCCTCAGGGTCTCAATAAAGTTCTCCTCTCTCTCTTTCTCACGTTAATGTATGTTATATAGCGTGGTGGGAGAGTGAAATAACGACCGGGTGTCCCGCAGTGCGAATTACGTAACTAGTGGCTCATTTAAAGCTTTCAACCCATTACAAAGGGCTCAGCCATAATTCTTCATCGTCATCATCCGTCGCATTAACCAAGTGCACGTAATGCCTTACAGATGTGTAGCTGGTGCCTCGCGTCTCCGCAGAATGACGAATAATGACGTAGTGGGTGCTGCCCAGCTTCATAAAAATTATGATTGACGCCGTACTGGGTACCTTGCTAGTGTGCCTCTATTAGTAGCCCCAAGAGAGTTTACAACGGGCCCTAGAAATGCTGCTCTTCCAGCTTTCGCTCTGACTGCGCTGCGCTTTCCGCGCAGGCCTGGCGGTATTGTTTTTTCTTTTTTTTTTGCTTAGTTGAATGTTAATGACGTTAGGAATGAAAAGTTTATCACAAAGCCTGAAAAGCCTGCAACCTTTCACAGAAGATGCGCTTGCATTTGGGATGAGTACTGAATGGTCTGCAAGGCGTGTGTGCATCGAACTAGTGTACGCTCCAGACATTCGCGTCTTTTGTTAGAACGACAACTCTTGAGCTGGCATCTCATCAAACGTAAGACACTTTTTAAGGCGAAAGCCTGAAGTGGCTCTATTGGCGTTCCCTTTCGTGAGACTTGAGCGAGACTTTAGGAGACCATAAGATCTCGTAAGGTCTCGCGAGACCGGAAGGTCTCGTGAGCGGTCGTCGAGGCTCAATATAGCAGACGAAGCAGGAGCGCACGACTTGGCAAAGGGTAGTCGCTGACGTCACTGGTATTCGCGATTACGCGATAGTATTCGTTTATGACAAGGCCGAGTACGTCACGGTGCATCCAAGTGTTCTTCGAAATCGAAGCTGCCACCAGTAATAACATGCGAGCATATCATTAAACATTCGTCCCTCGCTGAGGCAGGCTAGTTTCTGTACCGCGATTAACCTTCCGTTGACCAGCATAGTGGTCATGAGATTTTCTAACAAAAATGACCGATGGAGACTGTACTCGTCATCGAAAAAAAAATTGGTCTCACATGGAACGAATGGCGACTTCACTCGCCATAGATGTGTTTCTTGACTCTAGATGGCCACACTTGTCCAGGTTTTGCCATTTGTGTCTCTGCTTTCATTTTATAGCCATCTTTCGTTGTATTGGCATGCGGTGAAGACATCTTTCAGTTATTTTTTTTTACGCAATTAGTGAAATAAAGGAACCCCATTGAATTGAAAGAATGGTACCGTTTTATTCAGAAGAAAAAAAGCTCTATTATTGAGCGAAAAAATTTCATTGAATTTGGTACAATTTTCTTCTTTTTTTTTTTACGGTAGCGAAAGGGTTCACGAGTCAGTAGCCACTGATCAAGAGCAAAAAGCAGAGTTTCATAAATTTTGTGTTGGCACTCCTTTAAGCGTTATGCAGAAGGGCAAGCGTGCATGGTTGATAAAAAAAAAAAGAAAATGCCTCGTTTTCCACATTCTGGGGATCGTAGCAGCATTCACTTAAGCATAACGCAATTTATTTGACGGCACGTTCTCAACATCTTTTCGCTTGGCTTCAACTTGGCTAAAGCCTGTACTTCGGCCCGTTCGGGGATATGGCAAGTAATACGATTACAAGGGATTAGGTGCCAAGCGAGCCGTGTAGTGCAAACGGCTGTGTCAGCGGTGAAATATTATGCAAGTAATCTAGGGAAAAAAAATTAATAAAGATCCGTAGAAAAGATCCGCCCTTCAGCCGTGCAGTACGGCCTTCGCTGTACTTTCGCTTCACTCACGCATTCTGAAACTTTTGCTGTTCTTTTTGGTACAGAAGCTCTTCTTAACTTTCAAGAAGGGGAGAATTAGAACTTTCGTAACTATGGGAACATTAGGCGACAGGATGAGTGCAAAATATGAGAGTTTTATCGCATCACTTGTGCTATTTCTCGTTTTTTCCGTGCCTTAACCTGCAACGCATCACAAGCATGAAGACGCTCCAACTAGCCAATATTGCCGCCGCCTTATTAACTAATAACCCTAATTGCCGACTACTTCAAAGTTACCCAGGGGACATCATTTTTGTCATCTGCGACTAAAAAAAAAACAGAAATAAAGATTTTTTAGCTCACTTTGACAGCTGCGTCGTGGCCTAGCCTTGCATTACATAAAAATTCTGTCACTGACCCGTGCATCGCAACTGCCAACAGAATCATTGTAAATAATTTTCCGTGGCGTCAGCGCTCTCATTTCTAAGTACTCGCTATTTAATTATCGAGAACAGTCAGGAAATCTGAGAGTGTCTACTTGTATGGCAGAAAAAAAATGCACTGCGATGGTGGTTAACCAGGGCTGTGCCCGGTAGGATATCTCGTACTGGAGGAGGGGGGAAATGGAAGAAAAGTTAGAGAGGATGGGAGGAGAGTCACTCTTGTTAATGTTACTGCCTAGATGACAATGTTTTTTTTTTTTTTGTCAGTCTGCACAATCGAGAGGATGTGTAGCAAAGTGTAAGACATTTCCAGCGCTTTATTGCGTTCAGAAATGCATTTTCAAGTTGGCGAAACGAACCTGTATCACTACACGCAGCGTACGCCATGGATGTTTTGAGAAAAGTTGCAAGGAACGAGCACAGATGGTCGCTCAAGGCGGCGCGTTTTTCGTAGCAATGTTGCGCAAATGCAACTACGCATACAAGCAACTCCGATGGGACCTTCCTTTTGATCGCCATTTATTGGAATGTTGCGTAAATGCGACAAGGTGCAGTAAAGAACGAAAATCGGGGGAACGATCCAGAGTATTGTGTACATTACAGAGCTCGATTCAGCTGTCTCTTCAGGCCACTCGGGCCTACAGATCGCAAGTGGTTGATGTTTCGGACCGCCTTTGGAGACAATTCTACCAGTTCACGTGGACGCCCACCTAGTGCGTGAAAGCGTCATTTGTTTCTCTCGTTACGTGCTCCGATTTCACCTTTCTGTCTGGAAAAATATTCAGGCAAAGATGTTTTAACCAACACTGAAATAACGTCTACTATTTAAGCGTTCGTTCGACACTGCTAAAATACCCTACTAACTGCAACAGCGTCTTACCGGTAGTCGGGTGCTTCTGCCAGTATACGGGTGGCGACATCGGAGACGTAAAGCCGCCCGCTGGGGCCGAAAATTTTCCATTTCTGCCGCGGTCAGGATAAAACCGAGTAGCAAACATGGGGCGACGAACGCAGCCTGCAGGCATAGCCGATGTCACTGTAACTATACTCCGTTTCATACGTCAGCTGCAACCCTATGGAAGCTAAGCAAGAAGTTCGACCAGCAAAATGTGTATGTCTGCGCGTCTCGAGCTTGGCTTTCGTCGTTGTAAACGCGGCCTCCGCGATTGGCTTCGGCTGCGCGCAACCGGAACTGATCACGGAGGCCACGATGCTCACTCAAAGAGACGCTAAGCGATCCAGAAGAACCTATGGAAAACCGTGTAAATAACGCGGTCTGTTTATTTCTGAGGCACAGAGCACGTTCATTCATTACTCAGTCTGAAAACAAGAAAAAAATTGCATTACGGGTGGTGAAATTCAATATTGAACTATTTCTTGGGGCGAACGCATCGACCGCAAGAAGTCTTGCCAGCTTCCATAGCGTGGCACCTGATGTATGAAACGAAGTATAGGGTATAAAACTGTGCAGCGAACGAAAGGGTACGGGGGATTGAGTGCCGGGCATTGCGTGTTGCGCTCAATTAACACCTATTTTTGTTGCACTTTAAAAGAGGGCGCACACTTGGGGCGTCATGTATCCCGCGTTCATATCCTCGCGTTATCACCCGCGCCCGCTATACTTCGACGCCGGGAAGGGCGCGCGCGCTATCAGCGTGACACAGCAGTATTGATAGCGAAATGTCGAACGACGGTTCATCAAGAAATGAGGCGCGAGCAAGCCAGACGGCCCCCGCCGCCGTGGTCTATCACTCTAAGAAAACAAGAGTACGCGTGATTATACATCTTCGGTGCAGTGCTGACTTGCCACGTGTATGACTCTCTTTAAAGAGACACGTTAACTCCCTTTTGGGTGGCACGACTCTCCGACGAGAGTAGAATTGGAGTGCACTATTGGAATGCACTATTAAACATATGGTTCATTGTTATTAGTGGAGCGTTAATTTTTATAGTAATTATCTCTTTACTCATTATTCGCCTTCTGAGGTCCCATAAATGAAATATCGCTACAACGTATGGAAATCTTCCCTACATAAGCTCAAAGATAAGTTTCGTGTGATCTAGATATACCTTCGAGATATCGTACTACAAGCGGTACGCTGGGCATTCAAGACACACGTTGACGTCAAACACTGCGACAATGCATAAATTCAAAAAAAAAAGAGCAGTACGGTGCGTCAATTACGTACTTGCTATAACTGGGCCCTCCGACACGCACCGCAAGCTTTCGCCACACCGCGCGCATCTAGCGCAAAATCACGCGCATGCGATTCACTACAGTGTTGCCGGCACGCCAGGCAGCATTGTGCTTAACCCAGAACGGCTGCCAGACGTCTACTATTAGACGCGCTTTTCTTGGTCTCCAACAGCGCTTCGTTTTACGTAGCCTGCCTCGTACCAGACGGACATTGTCTTCAGTTGCATGTCTCCTAGCGCTATGCGCTTTAGCTCTCCGGACTACCATTGTCTTGTGTCGTCTGCAAGAGCCCTCGTTTGCCCAACCGTGTACTAAAGCCTAAGTAACTGCTTTTACGCATGCGCGCGCCGATAGCGCCGTGTTGTCAGACTATTCGCCCTCGCGTACACTGGCTGCATGCTATGTTTGTTTTTTTTTTTTTTTGTCCATGCGACAGATTGTGCACGAGCGGTAAACTGCGACCGGTGGCTTCATAGCCTACCGCGTTTCCTCGCCTACTACAAGCAACGGTTAAGGCTGACTAGCCTTGTCTATTATTGTATATAGTTGGCTTGCGATTGGCTAATGTCGGCTACTTCTGAGTAACGCAGCCTAATATTGGATAAATACGGCTACTTGATTGCTGGCGTTCGTTTACTATTGACCAATGCTGGTTATAGCGTTGCCCTGCTTCTTTTTTATCTATTTCCAATACTGCTAGCGCTGAGGCAGGGGCCGTTGCAGGGTGGCATAGACATCAGTACATGCCGAAATAATAGTTCAGTAAAGAAAAACATTCATGTATCTTGAAGAAGATACGTGATTAATAATAATAATACGAGAATGGAAGTACAAAGTAACAAAAGCAAAGTATAAACTTAGTACAAAGAAAGAAATAAATACTGGCTAAGTGATGACCAGTTTTCGGTAACGTTGGCTATTGTCAGCTAATGCTGGCTTTGTGTTGATGTAACAGTGATATGTCACGTTTTTTTTTTCCAAAAAGAGCCAAATGCAGAAACCGAAACTGGGCTAAATTTCACAGGAACGTAGAGCGCACCTGAGTATCTTGAACTTCTAAAACGGTTGGAATCAAAATGGCGCAATTCCTGATTCTAACGTGAACTCAAAAAGGCCGTTTCTAATCAAATATGAGCGAAATCTTGCATCTGTTCTAATCAAACTGAGCCACATTCGTTAAACCAGCGCTGCGTCAACAATCGTGACGAAAACAACCAACATGGACTCATCCAATTTGTTTCATTTGTGTTCTAGTTGCCTTGCTATGGTGTTTACGTTCCACAATTAGTTTTTCCAGGGCGAGTTGGCGGTTAACTGAAGGACATGACGTTGCAGGGCAAAACTCGATATATGCAGAGTAAAAGGGCTACTTTCCTTCTTCTATTTGCCTCTTAGTGTTTCTTTTTGAGTTTAACGCTACAGTACGATGTCCTTCTTCCGCTCCAAGACGGTATATTTGAAATAAAAGACATACGAAATGAAGATATTTGGCACCGATGTATTTCTTGACGGAGAAGAAGTGATCCGAAACGGCACTGCATGAAAGGAGCTCAGAAGAAGAAGAGCTGGAGCACTTTTCAATGCCTCCAATAGATGCCAAGGACAAGAAAACGCTACCGACAGTGCAGAATAGTGCGCCTTTTTCCAGGAAGGACGACTAGCTCTTCAAGTCTACTCATCGCCATTGCGCCCATGCGACGAAGGACGGCACCGATGGAAGCACAGGGATGATGTTAATTTTATAGCAAACTATTGCCATACCGAACATTCGAATCATTTTAGACCTATTTTACGAGCTAATTCAAGCCCAAATGAAATGTTCCAATCTATGAGAGCCAAATGCAAATTTTATTCCTGAATACCGACAACAGTGGGCTATATAGGTTTTAGCCGCAATATAGGTTTGAGGCATTTAGAGGACAGGAACACACTGGCAAAATATTGTGGGAGGAGGCCCGACCATGTCGTCAGTAGCAAAAAAGTGCGTTTTTTTTTCAGTTTCAGTTAAAGTGCACTTGGCTCTTTCTGAAAAAAAAAACAAAAAACGCCACATATTGTCTTCGTGATATCTACACTCCAATGACAGTGTTCTCTACCACATTTCTACGCATTTACTACAATGTGTCAGGTACACCTCACACTTCAATATTCATAGCCCCACTTTTGCCGTCGTGAGACCTGAAACCGGAGTGCTCGCTGAATACATACATCGAAAAAAAAAAATATGTGTCACTGTCCATGTGCTAAACAAAAGGGGGGTTGATTGATCCAGGGCTCGTTTCTTTTGTTAGACATAAGCTAATAAAACTAACAGACAATGAAGCTAAGGCAGGTAGAGGGGGCATGTATGCTTTAACTGTAGTATAGTAATTTCGTATGCGACAAGGTATCACATGCAAAATTCCATATTATATCGCACACACATAGAAAATAAGCTTTCCAAGGAAAAGCTACTGTCGAGCTACGGCAGATGGAAATTTTCATGTCGCTGAACCAAGACACACACTAATTAACTATGGTTCGTTTATGGGTTATAGCGCGAATATACAGGGACACAGGCTAGACAGACGATACAGGTGCTAACTTTCAACTGATATTTACTTAAATAAAAACAACAAATATACATACGGTGACATGTTCAATGGCTCCGTTTAACAGGAAAAAGAAACGTAGAAGCAAAGCACAGTTAAGTGCGAATTCAGCCACGCAGATGACGCACACAGTCCTGCAGTAATCTAAAACTTCCCACAAGTTTTCTCATTTCGACTGTCTCTACTAGCTGCTTGCCTTTTCAAATCAACAAACTTTTAGAAGGCTTCTTCTTGCAGTTTGCACAGGCAGTCACTGGGCTCACCGCAGTTTGCAACTTCTTCCAGCATCTCGGTTTCGAAGCGTGAAGATAAGATACTTCGAAACAAATACAAAAAAGAATATAAAATTGGCGCTGTTCGCCTGCTGTGAGAGTTATTTGATAGCCGGTTGGCCCGACTAACCAAGCCACGGCCGGGGATTCACTGGTCCGGCTGTTGCCATGGCTACGGTTCGATGTGGACTGCGCAGATAAGGCTCCGGGACGGTTACTAGGATGCTCGAGCCAGAAAAAAAACCTTAAATCTTGGGGTCTCAGTTTCTTCACGTTTCCGTTTGTTTGTTTGTTTGTTTGTTTGTTTGATCGACTGTTCTTTTTTTTTTTTTTTGAGCCGATCTCGCCTAGCAGCAAAGCACACGATATCAGAAACACAGAACTCCTCCTAACCTTTTTTTCTTCTCTGTTTACTTTCTGATTCATGTCAGCGCGCAAGCTTCGTAAGAAATACTATACTTGTTTAAACTTAACCATGATTGGTTAGCAAATAAACGACGCTTTCTTCTTTAATTTAGAGCAGGGCTCTCTTTCATGCAGCATACTAAAGAAAGGGAAATGAAGGTAGGACTGACTCACGTTATCGCCTTTGCATGCGCGAGAGAGCGTGATTGAGTTGGTGTTAAAATGAATACAACGTTGACGTCGCAGCCCAATCTAACTGACATGAATCAACGTTAGCTAATGGTTACCACCAATTAACCACTACTATTCATCGATCGTTTGCTCAACAAGCGACAACACTAGCCGATATATGGCCATGGTACAACAGCACTAACCAAGATTTACCGTATTTACCAGGGAAAATACGGCATGTAAATACACAAGCACTCGCCATTTGCTATTCAGAAATGAAGTAGCGGGGGCGTTCAAATAAAGACACCTCTTGCATGCAATACCTTATGTATACAAATACGACCCCGCAACACTAAAGTTTCGAAATGTTGTGTCATTAACCCGCCGCAGTGGTCTAATGGCGGTGGTGCTCGAATGCTGACCCAAAGGTCGCGAGATCAAATCCCGGCCGCGGCGGCCGCACTTCTATAGAGATAAAATGCTAGAGGCCCGTGTGCTTGGATTTAGGTGTAGATCAAAAAAACCTACGGAGGTCGAAAATTTCCGTAGCACTCCACTAGGGCGTCCCTCATAATCATATCGTGGTCTTGGGACGAGCGACACCAACAATTGCTATTATGATATTACACCTAGTTGTCTTCGTTCTAGCGTCATAGTGTACAAGATGGCCACTAAAGTGGAGCTTGCGATTGCTCGAATTTTGGTTGTTTGACGGTGTCCTCTGTGAACAAATCACACCACATTTGCGCATTCGTATCTCGAATGCATGAATACGTAGATGGCAAATGTTTCAAATAAATGGTGTCACTTCTGGACTTTCGGCAAAGGCGCTGCCTACGTCCCTCGGGTCATCGCTGCGACCATGTAATGAGATTTCCTTTACATGGCGGCCTTCGGTATGCGCGCTCTTCAGATTTGCCTCATGTAGGTTCCCGCAAGGGCCTCGCTATCTGTAGCTGATTGCTTCAATTCAGTGCTGGCGATTCGGTACTGTGTTTGTGCGCATTGAAGTTAGTATAGCGTCATTCAGAAAGGGCGCAGGCAGATAAGACACTTCGCCGGCTTGCGAAAGAATTCGCAGACACAACTCTTAACCTGTAACATTGCAAATGAGCGTCCCTAAACCGGATATTGCACAGAAAATTGTTTGGGATGTACTTCTCGTCTCGAAAAAAAAAAAACACTTTTCCGGCTTATGAGGGTATGACCTAACCCAAGAGGTGGTTTAGACATTTTTGCTGTTTTTTTTTTCGAAACGCCATCTCTTGCAGAAAGTTGCAAGTTACACAGCATCCCTGCAGTACGGTGTTTACGTGAACCATTTAAGAAAAAAAGAGTGATACAAAAAAACAACCGTCTGTGAATGTAAGTTTCATGATTCATCCCCTAAGATAATCCAAGAGCAATAAACCTCCAGAAACAACCATTCGCAAATGTGAACTACACGTGCCATCTGCGTAGAGAATTGTGTAGATATAACCACAGGCAAATATTCCGTGGGACATGCATCTACATATATATTTTCATAGATATAACCGTCTGAAAAGAAAATTTCCTAGACGTAACCATCTGCACATATGAATTGAACGTGCCATTTGCAAATAGGGTTGCGCAGAAAAAAAAGGGGGTATGCAAATATAACTTAATATAAGCAACGATCTGTAGCATTCCCTCTTATTTAAATTACTACCCGGTGACACTCGCTGATCAACTATTTCTCATCTGCTAATAAAATGTTCATGAAACTCCTGAAAACTTATTCGCGTAGAGGTAACCTTTGCGAGTACGATTTACGAACGCTCCTGCAAACGTATTTCCGTAACGTAACTGGTTACATTTAGGAATTTCATGAGCCGTCTGCAAAATAGAGCCCCGGTGTCTGGCACAGCCATTCACTCGGTTCGGTTTGGTGCAAAGCCGGGGGAGGGGGGGGGGCACAACAGTGCCCCCCCTCGCCTCTCAAAAAAAGAAAAAGAAAATACATTTAAGCAATTAGGTAACAAGTCTCGAGGCACACATGTGGTTTGTAACAACAGAAAGAGGTGAGAAATATGCATTGTTTTGTACTTCCATTTCTCCTTTACTCCTGCGGTGTGTGTTCTTCTATAGGTATCTGTCAGTGCTGCATTTGGTGTTTTCAATATGCACTGCCGGCCACAAAAGTTGCGAGATCTGCAGCGCGTGACGGAGCGACGGAAAACTGCATTGCGGCGCCGCCAACCGTCACACGGCCTGGTGTTGGAGCTATCGGCCGTGGCCTCCGCGATTAGCTCCGGCAACGCATGGTTGGCGGCACTAATCGCGGAGGACACGGCCGATAGCCTCGACACAACGCCATGTGAAAGCATGCATACCTGGGAGTGCTAGTCCCTGCCTGCGGCAAGTTGTTTTTTTCGTTCACTTCGCTTTCTTCACATCTACAAGACAATTGCTACAATACACATAAAACATTACAATTAACGCCCTTTATACCATTCTTGGCTTTATTATATGCTGGTTTTCAATAAGATTGTGTCAAACAAGAAGAAAGGAGAACTCGAAATTCCCTTCCCTCACGCCTTCAGTCATTGCCACTCGACTTCACTTCAAGCTATGAAATAGCGCTGGTATTCATCATCTAACGATAATTGCTTTCAACAAATATTCGTACTACAACGGGGGTATAAGACAGGTGATTCTACCTGTTCCCAATTTCCACCCTAACTCTGCCTTTCTCAGCCACTCGAATTGGCCCTGAGCTCTAAGTTTCGAAAGATCCATGTTCATTGAACCAGAATGACCAAACCATGCATGTCTCTTCAGACATTCTCGTAATAAAGCGGGGAAAATTGTTTGCGAAAAAGTCTTTGTTCAGAGAGCAATTGTGGTCTTTCATTCGCAGAGGCAGCTCAGTCGTTTTGATAGCAGGCACGTGGCCAAGTACGCCGGAGCCTGTTCTTAGAACTAGCGCAGGAAATGACGTCATCACTTCGAAACGATCTTCGCGCCTTGTGCTGATGAAGCAACCTTAGTACGGGCCATATTACGAATGGTGTAGTGACGCGTGAACCATTTGCATAAAGAAAGCTCAGTCGGAATATGAGCTTCCTGGAGAAGCAATACCGCAATAAGCTAATAAGGAACGAAATGAAGACAGGCACAAGCGCTTCTACTGTCTTCATCTAGTACCCTGATCGTTTTTGCGCTATAGCTTTCTGCAGTATGAACTAAAAAACAACACGCCGAAGCTCACTCCCTTCAGAATATGAGTCCGCATATTTTACAGCGAAAGCTGTTATGAGATCATTTCTCCGGCCGTTTTTGGCGCCGTAGTTGTCCCCGCCGCCGCCGGTGTCCGTAACCAGTATCGCTCGAAATAAGAAAAAAAAAACTAAATAAGAAAAAACTTCCAGGATGGAACGAGGTTCGAACCTGGGCCCTCTGCGTGGGAGCCCAGTATTCAACCTCTGAGCCATGCCGGTGCTTGAAACTGCTTTGCAAAAAGGTCTATACAGGCTTCATGTCAGGAAAGGAACCACATTAGCATATGCAATATAGCGTGGTAGAAGATTAAAATAAGCACCAAGCGTCGCACAACGCGAATTCTGTAACCAGGCGTCAACAATTGCGAATTGCGCAACGAGTAGGTTGTTGAATGCTTCAACCCATTACAAAAGGGCTCTGCCATAATTCTTCATCGTCATCAGGCGCAGAATCAACAAAGTGCGCATAATCCCTTACATGCGTTTAGCAGGTACCAACGCTTTCTGTAGAATGACGAAAAATGGCACAGTGCCTGCTGCCCTACTTCTAAAAAATTACAATTATTTATAGCGTAGTGGGTTCCTCGCAAGTGCACTTGTATTGGTTGCCAAGGAAGCCCATAAGCGCATGATCCATTACCTCGGGGTCTCAATAAAGTTCTTCGCCCCCCCCCCCCGTCTCTCTTCCACGTCAACGTATACAGCATGACGGGAGAGGGAAATAGCGACCGGGCGTCACCCAATGCAAATTACATAACTGGTGGGCCGTTTAAAGATTCCAACCCTTTACAAAGGGCTGAGCCATAATTCTTCATCGTCATCAGTCGTAACGTCAACAAAGTGCACATAATGCCTTACAGACGTGTAGCTGGTGCCTCGCTTCTCCATAGAATGACGAATAATGGCTTAGTGGGTGCTTCCCAACTTCACAAAAATCCCTTTAAACGAGGCGCTTTTGTCTGCTCGTTTTTTGAATGGAAGATTCTTTCCTCCACGTTCTCACACCCCTAGCAGTGATTTACAGTACCTCACTTTTTATCAGACAGGTTTTTCAGGTACAAGCATATGAGTACGTCTATATCACGGGAACAAGCATCCCGCAGATGAGCACTTTCTGAGAGCCTTGTCGTGATCTCTTATTTCTGAGAGCCTGATCGCTAATACGCAGTCATTCTAAATAACAAGAAAAAGAAGAAAGTAACGAGAAGAACCGTAATTTAAGCTAGCCCGACATGTCGCACGCATATTCCTTCGACACGCTTATTTTACCCGTCATGGCTTTCATCGGAATACTTAGAAAGACGCGTAATCTTACCCTGATGGCAGCGCAAAAGCTTCATGCGTTACATATATATATATATATATATATATATATATATATATATATATGTATATATATATACTTTGGTACTTTGGGAATGAAGATCGATGGGTCCGGTACGATAGATGTGTGAAAAGAAGGGCTCACGTTCGAAATGTAGGTTTGTTTACGTTTCGGCTGGTGGGCCAGCCTTCGTCCCACACCACACATACACACACACACACACACACACGCACACCACACACACACACACACACAATATATATATATATATATAATATATATATATATATATATATATATATATATATATATATATATTATATATATATATATATATATATATTATATATATATATATTTACAATTTCCAAAGAAGTGGGAGGCAATCTTCGGTCCTTATGGAACTTGGGCCTGCCAAAGCGGTTGCTAAATATCCATATCTGCATGCAGATGGCCGTACAGTTATCTACGACGCCGGATGATCATCGACGCGCGTATTATGCTTTGATAACGGAGCACACTTTGAAGTAGCGAGAAGGTTCTGAAATCGCGATACACTTCAGACAACGTCAGCGTTCACAGCTTACGCTGTTGCCTGGCACGCGGAAGGTTTTTCCGGAAAAAGAAAAGTTTAAAAGTGAATATTTGGAGCCGCTCGCTGTTGAAAGGTGCAGCTTTGTTCGAAGAGGCGAACAGGCAGGTGATTTAGGTAGCGCGCATAAATGAAATGTCGTCGACCTTAATAACGAAAGAGACAGGAAAGACATGGCAACGGAGGGAAAATGCACGGCAGTAAGGAAGACGAGTGCCCGACTTGCTGCATTACATACGAAGTAATAGAAATGTGGACTAAGAGGGAAAAATAAATGTCACCGCTTCTTGAGGCAATGCATAAGATAGTATAGGCGAACGCCGTGGTCTCACGAAACACTCACCAAATTACCTGGACGTTCCCATCTATTGCATTTTTCCTCAACCCTACACACCCTCGCCCCGCCACGGTAGTCTAGTGGTTATGGCGCTCGACTGCTGACCCGAAGTTCGCGGGATCGAATCCCGGCCGCGGCGGCTGCATTTTCGATTGAGGCGAAAATATTGAGGCCCGTGTACTTAGATTTAGGTACACGTTAAAGAACCCCAGGTGGTCGAAATTTCCGGAGCCCTCCACTACGGCGTCTCTCGTAATTATATCGTGGTTTTGGGACGTTAAACACCAGATAATAGACAGATTTAGTTGGGCGTCCGCAACAACGTACGGACGCAGCCTGCCAGCCATTTCCTATGGCAGGCTGCGTCCGTACGTTGTTGCGGACGCTCAACTAAATCTGTCCATCATTATTATTACAACCCTACACACTCTCAGGCTTTCTGCGCATCACGTGGTGTCGCAATACTTCCGGGATCGGTCGACATTTGACGAAATGACGATGTCGTGTGATGACGTCGTCAGATTGCGTCATTACACGACGTCATCAATGAGGTCATCGATGACATCCCGACCTGACGTCATGCGACGCCATGCCGGTACCGTTGGCGTTGTTGAATCGGACGCCGGAGTTTACGAGTAATTAGAATACTTGTAAAATTGTTATACCTGCAGCCTGTGCTGCAGCTTGTGCTTAGTTGGTGCATGATTACAAGTGCTGTAATGCTCTAACATGAGGCCTTAACAATAAAACTCACAAGGTCCCTTACGCAATCGCCTAAGACGACTCAAAGGCGAAAGCCGCCTTCTTTTTCGTCTCAGTAGATGTATTGATACTCCGCCCTCCGAAAGCTTTGTGCAGCTAACATGGTTTTGCACCGCCTCCAAGATCAGCGAAATTGCAAGCTTTGTGTACCTCACCTGGGCCATGCGATAATTTCGTTCGATGACGTCATGGTGCGACGTTGTGTTATAGGACGCCATAGAGACGTCATGATGACGTCATAATGGCAGCACAAATTTCGGCCATGTGTGACGTCATCCAGCCAAAATCTCTGATCACGTGACTTTTTGCGTCATTCATGTTGACGCCCACGCCGCCGCCGGTCAATTTTCGCGTTTGATGAGGTATCAAAGGCTTTCGCCTGCCTTGACAGTTAGTGGTTACGTTTCAGTTAAAGCATAATAATAATTGGCATGAAAAAAAACCAAGAAGACACGAAGATGCGAAGGCTTTACTAAACGATCATATACACTCAGGTCAAACAGAGTGGCAGGTCAAAAAGAGACGCACGGTCGTGTTTCGGGAAAGCGTCTTCGATCAAATCAAGCTAGAAATTGTGGAGATATACGAGTTTATTACTCCCACGGTTACGACCCGTCGTTCACCATAACTCTCGCTTCGAATAGTTTGTGGCTGACGCTACTACACTGGTCAACACTGAAGTCAGTGACATCTGTTGTTGTCGGAAAATCCACACGCACTACAGCAACTCTGAGTTCGACGAACTTCTGAATTTCGTTTGGTCCGAATTTATTCGCTCGACGGGTTCTTTTATTAGGCGGAACCGTCCTGTTATAGCCTTTACTACTAATAACTCAAATCGCGATCGCGTAAAACGGTTTCAAAAGGCCCAAAATAAAAAAAGAAGAGTTACCTTTCTTATCGATAGGGGCATTAACAGAGGCTCACTTTCAATGTACTAAACAATTTGCTGTGTGTTACTGTGGCTGCTTAATGGATGCTTGGGTCAGTTTCTACGTAGATAAAAACTGCAAACAGCGTTCGAAGGACAAAACACAATGGTGGTCCGTGATCGGTAAACATGGAGATCAACTTGTTCGGGGAATTTTAGAGGCATTCAAGTTTGAAAGGCTAGGTGAAGGTTGCGTCAGCAGGCCCTTGCTTGCCCTCTCAGGAAGGGAAGTGCTGTTCTGAGACAAAATGTCACCGCTTTAGAATTTCGGCGACCAACGGTTGTACGTTACAACGTTTTCTCTGCTTTTTTAGCTTCCTTGCATTTTTTTGCTTTCTGATCTTATCCATGCGGCTGGTACTCCTTGGCAGTGATTTTACTTTGTAACGGTTCAAGCCACGATCGCATCAGTCATACTTCATCTTGTTAAGGCAATCTTCTTGACACGCGTCTACTGTAGACGCGCATTCATCGCTTTCGTTCTTTCCTTCTCCCATGCGATACATACTACAAAGTGTGCTGCGATCGAGGAATAAAATAAGTTGTGAGCCAGCGCTGCATCTGTGCGTTTTCTTCCTTGTGTCATGTCCTTCGTGCGCTGTTAATCATTTTTTGGTGTTACGGAACGAACAATACGCAGCACAGCAATCATCAATTGAAAGCGATGCTTGTTGTTGACTCATTCGTTTATTCGCCAACTGGCACCTATTTTGTCGCTGGCCGCCCCACACACACATTACACAGCAAAATAACGAAAGGGCAGTGTAACAAAATGCGAAGTTTATCTATGCATATTCCATACACTGCCGCGTACTTCTTTTTAGGCTAGTTAAGGGGCCTTATGTGTGAAAATTAACCCGGGGTATACCGCTACTGTCTGACTCACAATCGGATTCGTTTATGGCACGAAAGACACACATAATTAATATACTGAGATGCATAAGCAGTGATAATCACCAAAAGACTTTCGCAAGAGGAAACGCGGTCTCGCATTAACGGAGTGCTGTTTGCAAACTATATGACACATGGTGTGTGGAAAGAGGCACCAATTTGTCCAGGCATACGCAAGGCGGCGATTTCGGCAACCAGTGACAATTGCCGCAACACAATACCAGCGATGAGTGTTAGGCACTGCAATATAACCACGAAGGCACACTGGGAAATACGCACCAGACAGCCAAAATGGCATCAGTCAGGTAAGGGTCTACATGTATTCAGTTACGCACAAACAACGTTGTTACGTAACCTGCGGCGTCAGGCAACCGTTGCACGTTCACAGGCGCCGCTGAGGCTGAACACTACCGCAATGATTCGTGATATTCGACATATCAGCGCTGGGTGTGCTCTCTGTAGAGTGAATCGCGTGCTCTTATGTAGTACAGCCATGAATGGTGTATAGCTGGTTTCCGTATTAGGAAGTACAGTCAACCACAAAAGTTTACGGACCACGCGAGCGCGTGGCCAAGAACCTCTTCGCGACATTTCCGCTACGTCAGCGGCGATCGACAGCAGCGCAGCGCCCGAGACGCATCCCTCCCTTAATCGGTGGCCTGTCTGTTTTCTGACTGGGCACAAATATTTTTCGCCTTTCACTTTTTCACGAGACGCGCTCTTTGGCAGCCGCGGTCTATCAGTATACCTGTTATCAGTCGCTATCTTTCTCACAAAGTGATACCTACCCAACGGCACGCCGTGATAGCTTCGATCCTGCTATCAAAGTAGAAGTGTGACGGTCATACTGCAGATAAGCGTTTTGCGTGAAAACTGCGAACTAACAATGCGCTTCGTGGCAGTGGAAAATTGAAAAGCCAGTCAGTAACAATAAGACCCATTTCCGACACAGCGCTGCGGTCGACGGTAGATGGCGCGCCGCTAGGTGGCGCGGAGAAGCGGTTTGGCACGCGATCGCGTGGTCCGCAAACTTTTGTGGTTGACTGTACATCGCGAGGGAAACCAATCAACTGGTGCTTCAAATGCGAGCGATTATGCAACGGCTGTTCCGAGTTCAGCGCGTGTCGCAGCTTTGAGAAAAACTTCGAGGATGCTTGAGCTTCGCCTTCAACTATGCCTCAAGCAAAAGAACATTGTGGCAGAACACCGCAGACAAAGGGACGAAGAACATACAGGACACAGCGCTGACTATCAACTGATTTCTTTATTGGAAAGGCAGAGAATATACTCTAGGCAGGTGAAGAAATGCTAGCCCACCTAAGGAACCCTTGTGAAAAGAACATTTGTGCGCGTAACATTGGTCATTTCAAACTATCCTGGAATGCCTACTGCAAGTACAGTTGCGAAGTGCCCACTTCGCAACTGTACTTCTTCCTTTTGCAAAATGGCGAAGTACCCACTACGCGTCCGTAAGGTGCCACGCGCACCTGCGCAGCTGGACACATTGTAATGGGTGGGCAGCTTTGAACCACGCACTCGTTGCGCTATTCACATTTTTTGACACCTGGATGCGACTCTACGATTCTGCAACGCAGTATTACACGCGTTAGGGAGACTCCTCCCGCTACATGACATTCATATAGCGTTGTTTTTTTGTTACGAAGTAGCTTCAAATAGAACGCCTGCTTGCCACGCAGAAGGCCTGGGTTCGATTCTCACTCGGACACAATTATTTATTTATTTGCATCTATCTCGATTTTTCGTTCACGGACAACGCCGATTTTTCGCTCACTACCAACGATGCCGACACCGACAGCGACGCTGACACCGGAATTCCTGCGGACGAGCTGTTTGACGCTATCGCGTTAATTAAATTGTGAAGAGCAGCTATGATCGTAGGTGTTCAATAAAACTTGTAACTGGGCGAGTTAGTTCATACTTCATACGCATTCCCGAAACACGACTGTGCGTTTGTTTTTGACATGCCGCTCTGTTTGGCCTGAGTGTAGATGATCGTTCCGTAGAGCCTTCGCATATTCGCGTCTTTTGTGTTTCTTTTTTCTGTACCAATCATCATAGGTGTGGGCAGGGTTCTCTATTAGAGAGGGCCAAATTTTACCCCCTCCCCCTTCGCCCCCCGCCCTTCCAGTTGGTCCGCAAGGAAAGCAAAGAAAATGTGCTTCGCAATGGATGCAAAAATGAAACATGCATCGATGACGTGTTTCTCACGAGGGCCTGTCATTGGTTCCCGGCTTTCCTGGGTAAAGGCGGGAAGCGAACAGTTCTTTGGATGCAACATTAGGAGTCCTCGCTCAAAATTAGCGTCAAAAAACATGCGTAGCCATAACCCTGTCATTAAAGATGACGTTGAAAGTTCCGTCTGCATAAAGACACTGGGCAGAAATGACGCCCGCCTTTAGATGATTAGGGGGGGCGCCTTCTCCCTCCCTGTGCGCTCGACCATGGCTGTGATGTCATGGCGCTTGCTTTCTGCTTCTTAAAGAATAAGGGAAGAGAAAAATTTCGCAAACGAGCGCGGCACAACACGACTGAACCTCGAAACGGAATAAGGTGGTGTGACGAAATCAGGTAATTTGCAGGTGCAAAATGGCGTCCAGCAGAAGCGACAAAACCACGCTTCCGACAGTTTATGCGCATATAACTGGTGACATTAAAGGTAGTTCTTTCTACATAACAGCTGTGGCTTTGCTTAGCCTTAATGTGCTCCCTGTGAATGCAGCCGACCACATTGTTGAAGGCACCGCGATAATCGACGGCTCGGTCGACGTGCTACGTTCTAAGACCAACGTCAAATGTGCTATTTTTCTTTGCTCTAAGCGAATAAAATCGTTGCTCATGCATTCTCGAGCCTACGATTTGATTCGTTTTAACTAAAAGTGGAACATACCTAACAGCAAAATAATTGATTATTTAACTACTCTATAATTAGGAAATAATTACGAGGACTTGCACAAAGTGACATATTACTTCATTTTTGTTCTTGGAATGTGATATCGAGTGCTTTAGAACTACGTTGTGCCAATTTGACACATTTGCAGAGAGTCGATCATAAACCGCGCCTGAAGAGGATGAATAGTTTATTATCGCGTACCAATTCAGTGTCACTCACTTTAGATCTTCGACTTTACACCGGTTTCGAGAAGTATTAGTCTTCTCGAAACCGGTGTACACAAAAGATTCAACGCTTGACACAGGCCGCCTGCATCCTAACTTTGTGTAGAACCCGACTTCAAATTGCTGTTTCTAGCATAGTGTAGAAAAAGACGAAATCCGTCGTCTGGATATAACACTATGCCTAGCAAAACATATCCGAAAGTTCAAGGACCTGCCTGCGCGTCGGGACGTCTCAAAATGTGCGAATAGGAATTAAAATTAAGAAAGCTGAAATGCATCATGTCTGCACCGGGCTGGACGGTGGATGTGAAGAAGAATGGCGCCCTTCCCAACAGAAACTCATATCTTGAAGGTCAAAAACACCTGCCTTTAGGAACACGACGAAATTTCAAACAGGAATTAAAACTGGAAGTTTGAAGCCAATGTTTACAGGGGTGCAGAGGAGATCTGCAAATGGAAACCAGTGTGACTTAGGAAGCTCATATCTGAAAGTTCAATGACCCGTTCCTGAGGCCGTGGGAAAATGTGCACATTGAACTAGAATGGAAAGTTTAAAGCCTTTGTGAATACGGGGGTCAACCGTGTATATGAAAATGAGACTACTCTGCCCAAGGAAGCTTGTATCCGAACGGTCATTGACTAAATGCGCAAATATAAATGATAATTGCAAGAAAGAAAGAAAGAAAGAAAGAAAGAAAGAAAGAAAGAAAGAAAGAAAGAAAGAAAGAAAGAAAGAAAGAAAGAAAGAAAGAAAGAAAGAAAGAAAGAAAGAAAGAAAGAAAGAAAGAAAGAAAGAAAGAAAGAAAGAAAGAAAGAAAGAAACAATTTATTTTTACTGTAACAGTAAAGGCAGCAAGGCCTGACAGAGGTTCCTGCTCCGTTCATAGATTAGGTAGCAGCGAACACATTATGTGCAGGATAAAGGGATATGAAGCATTATCATCTTAGAGCATTATACTAAAATAAACAGCAATATCAACTGATATGCAGCAATAACGCATAAGTGCAAGGGTTGAACACAATGTGTGAGATTCAGGTTACTACTACCTTACACATGCTGCATACAATCACATCAATACCCACAACATAAAGAATACCGGCATAATAATTAGGAATAACTAACAAATTGAGAAAATCAAATATCAAATGGAAATGTTAAATGCAATGTTAAATCCGTTGTCTCTACGCGGTAGACAATGAATTTGAAGACCACTCACTGTAACGAAAATACTTGGTCCATGGCCGACAGCGGGCTTTAAAAAACGAGGGCTTCTTGCTTTGAAGAAGTTTCTTAAAGAAACAAATAGTTTCTCAAAATATTGATGCACACCTTATTCTGAAAGCAAGATGCTTAACATTAATCTCGTTATGTGTTCCGAATTGTACAATGTTTTGATCGTACGTTTCACGTTATGTGCAATTATTTGTCTTTTGCGCGTTTCCCTCTTTACTTCAAGCCATACACATCTGACTTTGTGCGTGTACATGTACGTACATGTGCATAAGTCAACAATAAAAGGTAGAGCTCACTCAGACTCACTTAAGAAATAAATGTTCTGCTTAGGGCTCACGCGGACTAAAACTCACCAATATTTCCCTGGACCGAACTCACTCGGACTCAGACTCACTATAATTTTCCTCAACCGGACTCACTTGCACTCGAACTCACCAAAATATTACTTACCCGGACTCACTCAGACTCATACTCACGGCCTGATCTCAGTCTGAGTGAGTCGACTCATGAGTGGGTTTCCCGACCTATGTATATGTGTGCCTATTTTGCTTACCTAACTCATGCTGCAATGTTTGTTACTTATATGCTGTTGAACTGTGCTGTTTGCACAACTTGTCTTCTATTGTATGAACATTTTGAGCTGGTTTTCATCTTTTTACCATTCTATATTTCGTTTGCTAAGCGAGAAGAAGTAGCCGGTGCCGCCATAAAGGCACTATTCTTAAATTTATCGTTGTTTAACAATGACATCTTTAATTTTAACAAATGAGAAAATTGTCATTTTTCTTGTCCTTGTCTGTCTCGTCTTTGTGTCTGGCTTCATTTGCGCTAATTTGACTTTGATAAGATGAAATACCAACTAGCCCAACACTATGCCCTAATAAAGGCACCAACCTAGCATGCCTCCCTCTCCTATCACCAATTAAATAAAAAAAGACGAAATAACAAGATCAGATACGGCACGAAGGAGCCCCTTTCTAAAAGGTGATTGACCGAACAGGTCAATGAATAGGTCAATGACCTGTTCAGATGACCATGACGAGCACGTAAATAGGCATTAGAGTATATACGTTAACTCGAAAGGCAAAGCTATAAAGAAAACATCAAAAATAAATGAAACCCATTCGCCTGGCGTAGCGGAAGTGTAGGATTAGGATAGAGCCTCAGTGCTCTTGGAAGCACGCGGAGCACGCGAGTCAATTTCACGTGAAAACGCCGCCACCCGTGGCATATTTGAATATCGACGAACAAAACGGTGAGATTTGTGACGTAATCCAGCCGGGACTACGACTTCATTTTGCGCGGTCCCTGCTTCACGTGTCCGTCTGGCCATACACCCTTATGGGGTGAGACGAGACACCTTTCCCAATCACCGAATGAGATCCGGCGAAATCTCATTTCTCGCGATGAAATGAGGAAATATGAGCCTCGCACGCAGTTCGTCTTCTCTGCCTCCAAAAAACAAAATAGGACACGTCTTTCCTGAAGAAGGAAACCACTCGAAATGCTCTGAATAAAAGAATCTATCTATCTATCTATCTATCTATCTATCTATCTATCTATCTATCTATCTATCTATCTATCTATCTATCTATCTATCTATCTATCTATCTATCTATCTATCTATCTATCTATCTATCTATCTATCTATCTATCTATCTATCTATCTATCTATCTGTCTGTCTGTCTGTCTGTCTGTCTGTCTGTCTGTCTGTCTGTCTGTCTGTCTGTCTGTCTGTCTGTCTGTCTGTTTATCTATCTATATATCCAGATTCCTTCATTCACCGACAATATGTGCTTCGCACGTTTGTCATCTTGTTCTTCAACTGCACAACTGCATTTGCACCCGATGCATTGAACTTCATCCTTACCCAGAAGTGAACTCCGTTGAATTTATTGAAGTTGATGAACTCATTGAACCTCATTATATCAGGGGCGGAAGCAGGACTTTTTTACTGGGGCGGGCACCCACGACAAGCAAGTTATTTTGGGTTATCGGGATGTGGGGAACACATGCGTCGTGTTTTGGGCTATGTTTGCTCTTGGGGGTAATAAAAGAGGGGAGGGGGGCAACTCCCCCTTCCCTCCACACACACACATCTCTCGCAGCTCCTGATATATTTGCGCATGTACACTCTGGAGATTGGCAGAGAGCCGAGCAATTCGATTAGAAACATCAAAGAGGAAATGCAAAAAAAATATATATATATAAACAGAATCTTCATAGCAAGCCGGTTTGAAGTATCTATATATATTAAACCGGGAAGGCAGACTACGCGAGCCTTTCCACGCCAGGAAAGCGAAAAACGAAGGCGCAATAACTAACGCCTTTCGCGAGTCAATACTACACTGCGGCGTCGACTCTGGCTTTCTGCCTGCTTTTTTTTTGTTGCCATGACGACGTAATATTTTGTGCACTAGGCAAAAAAACAATCCTTCTCAATAGCTCTGAGGCCACCATACCGCATAGAGAGAGGAAACAAGTCGAGACCGCAATAAACTTCGCCGAACCAGAGTTTACAGAGCCCGAGTTGTTGTCTGCCTAATTTTACTTTCATGACCCCTCAACCCTTCCTTTCCTCTTTGCTAAGGGCACGCGACGGTTGCTCGCATATTGAAAAGCTCGGCTTTCTATGCAAATCTCGTTTGAAGAAACCTGGGATGTCCATATAGGCATATATAAGCCAGGCACGGATAAAATAGCGCCAATATTCATTGTTTGCAAGGTGGAAGAAAAAGATTTAATAAATGCAGTATGACGTGCCTGCGCACAAACTGGCCATTCAGAAAGAGCCTCTAGATATATCGAACATCACGCTCTGGTTACGTTTTTTTTTATTGCAGTTGTGCGTTTTTGTGAGTACTTTACAATCTTTTCCTGAAGGCTGCTAACAGTCTCGCCTCGAAGCATCATTAACATAACGTAACTGTGCAGTTACGTAGCACATTATATACCACGCCCGTCGTCACAACGGTTGACCCCGACGACAGTGGCAAAGTAAAGTGTGCGGGTGCATGGTAAAGCGTAAGTACAGCTTGTATTAGAATGCCGACCAAAACTCGTCACACCGGAAATTTATTCAGGCCTTGTTGAACATACCGAGTGGCAGCAGCCTGCTGGACAGCCTGTATAGTCTCGCTCCTCGCCGTTCCGTTGTTTCAATAAAACCGACTGGTGGGCTTATTGGTACTGCGTATCTTTTGTTTTAGCGCACGGAAACACGTGAAGGACGAAAAATAAAACACGAGGACACAGCGCTACGAACAAGTGAGGTTTATTGCACACGGTAACAGCGCAAATACCAACGTACAAGAAATAGGGAAAGGGTGTCAAAGTCACCTTCGCACCGCATATCGCTTTACGGATACGGCGCCACCGCTTGCGCGACAAGAACACTACCTCTTTTTGGGACAAAGAACCGGATGGGCAACTCACACAACAATTGCTGTCGTTCATTTCAAACGCCTCAACAGTTTCTTTGGTCGTCTGATCTGAGTTTCTTGCACTTACTTTTGTTCCAATAAAAATGGGCTTACAACCACAGCGCATACAGTGTGCGGCAAGGTGAACACTAGTTGCCGGTTTGCTTACATTGTGCTTACAATGACCGCATACAAGAACATTCTAACCATGTAAGCAATCTGGCAACGAGAGAGAGAGAGAGAAATATTGTAATGAAAACCTGGAGATGTTGATCCATGTTCGCCTGACACGCTACTGCAGGTGCTGGGTGATGATTATGATATGGTCATCTTGCCGTACACTGTATGCGCTGCGGTTGTAAGCCCATTTTTAATGGAACTAAAGTGAGTGCGGGAAATTCAGATCAGATCACCAGAGAAATTGTTGAGGCGTTTGAAATTGCCAAACACAAAAGCTGTGCGAGCTGTCCATCTGTTTCTTTGTCGCAAAACGAGATGGTGTTCTTGTCGCGGTAGCGGTGGCCCTGTTACTCTAAAGCGATATGCGGTGCGCTGGTGATTTTTACACCTTTTCCCTCCTTCTTGCACATTGGTATTTACGCTGTTACCGTGTGCAATAAACCTTGCTTGTTCATAGCGCTGTGTCCTCACGTGTTATTTTTCGTCCTCGTGTTTCCGTGCGCTAAAACATAGGATTTCCTTTGTTTGTTTGTTTGTTTGTTTGTTTGTTTGTTTGTTTGTTTGTCCTTGCGCGCCTGCTCTTCTCCGCTCTTTTCCCACCTTTCTTTCCCCCTCCCCCTTGCGTAGGGTAGTCGAAAACTGGGAAGCCGGACGTGCACGCGGAGGAGGCAGACTGGCGAGACTAAATATAAAATACACTGTATTTACACGATTGTAGGTCTATCCATTTTATCAAAATTTCAAATATGAAGTTAGGGGGTCGACTTACAATCGAAACAAAAATTAGTACCACCAGTTACGGCGGAGCAAAAGAAAAATCAGGGCGCTGTCCCTTGTTTACAACAATAGGTTGGCGCTCCGTCTCCGCCTTTTTCATGTACCGCATCCTCAGCAATGACTCAGCAGCCCGCACCCTCAGCAATGACTCCCACATTTTTTTTTCCAAATGATCCCCGCGTAGTGCCGCGAAGCTAGCTTCCCTGTGTAGCATTGAAGCACTGCCGTGAAGCCATCTTTGCACACCGATCGGTTTCTCCCGGTGGTACGCGAAATTGTCCCGCAAGAGGCCCGCGCCTTCGCATCGGAAATGGGAATCTCGAGGACGCTATTCAAGACCATCAGGGGCCGGACATCAAAGTTTATGACGGCTGTAATGACGATAACGAGTGGGCACGTGTCGTCAGTCCAGCGACTAGGCAAATAAGTATTCTTTATGAAGTGCACTCACTTGTTTTCCTTTTTATTTCTATTTTTTGGCGTTCGTTTTCAGAGGGTGGACCTGCATTCCAGTTAACTTACAATCGTGTAAATACGGTACTTCATACTATGCGCTCACCTTGGCATCTTGCAAGAAGGTGCTATCTAATGAAAATAGGATGGCAAGATCTCGAGCTCGCGAAGACTTGAAAGAACGGGACGTAGTAAGCTAGCCCATCGATGAGCTGGCTCTAAGAGGTTCAGCAGAGGCGTTCAGCATCTCACGGCAGAACTGATATTTAGCTCAGTTTTGTACACGCTCCTCAAAACAGGAACGAAAGCGCGTTCTTCGTTTCTTCACAATCTTGAAACGAGTTCCCCTTACAACTTCTTTTAGAGCGCACAGACACAGAAAAACGACACCTCTAATGACCTTTGCAAGATTCCCCAGGATAAAAGGGCAAGACAAAAGTTTCAGGTGTACAAATCGACAATATAATATTAGTCATTCCTCGAACGCAGTATGTGGCTCACTTGACTACGATAGAAAGAAGAAAGTATGCCAAGTCAATCAGCCAGAACGATGCTCAGAATAGAGCAAGGGAGAATTCTAAAACTTTCGCTCAGAAATGCCAATGCGAGGCTCTCGCTGCTCAGAATCACTATCACATTTTACGAATGTCACATGTATCGTTATTTTGCACATGTACAACAACTCGCATCACTGCGTGCGTTCCGCTCACGTTTCAATTTTATTAAGGCGAAAGCCTTACATACCCGATCAAACCCGAAGTTTCCATCGGCGTCAACACGAGTGATGCAGAAGATCACGTGATGACGTCACCCTATGATGCCATAATGACGTCACAGGCATATGTCGGCAAACTCACTCATTAGCCGACACACTCGGACTCACTGGGACTCAGATCGAGCCGTAAGTCTGAGGCTGAGTGAATCCGAGTGAGTAATATTTTGGCGAGGTTGAGTCCGAGTGAGTTCAGTTGAAGAATATTTTGGTGGGTCTGAGTCCGAGTGAACCCTAAGCGCAAGATATATTTCTGGAGTCAGTCTGAGTTAGCTTCACATTTTTTTGCCGACCTATGGTCATAGGTCACCAACACTTGGTGCAGAAAGGTTACGATGCCTCCGATTCTGGAGGCAGTGCAAAGCCACGTTAGGTGCAGAAAGCTTTGTGAGGTGGCCGGGGGAGGATCAACACAATCGAACGAGTTGTCTTAGGCAAATGAATAAGGGACCGTGGCCTTTTCCTTTATCCCTGCGTCTTACTATGCAGATATGTGCACAAGCTATGCGCGTGTACACTCTCTTGGGTACCTTCCAAAAAACGCATGCGAATTCTGAGCAAACTGGTGAACTTGAGCTCAGAATGACGCAGGGACAGAGGATACGCGAAGAAAAGACTTTTGCTTTTGTCACTGAGAATTGACCGCTGAAGTTCACTGGTATAATAATAATAATAATAATAATAATAATAATAATAATAATAATAATAATAATAATAATAATAATAATAATAATAATATAATAATAATATATGGCGTTTAACGTCCCAAAACCACGATATGATCATGAGAGACGCCGTAGTGGAGTGCACCGGAAATTTCGACCACCTGGGGTTCCTTAACGCACGGCTAAATCTAAGTACACGGGCCTCAAACATTTTCGCCTCCATCGAAAATGCAGCCGCCACCGGCTGGGATTCGTTCCCGCGGCCTTCGGGTCAAAGTTTACCAATATATACGTATCAATAAGCCAGAACAGCGCACTTCTGAGCAAATATTTCTCATATACTAAGATTGCCTCCATACTTTCCAAATTCACACGGTTTCTACTGCATTTGCCCAAGACGACTCAAAGGCAAAAGCCGTCTTCTTTTCCGTTCATTGTAAGGAAGTTCCCCTCTCCATCTCCGGAATCTTTCTGCAGTCAACGTGGTTTTGCGCTGCCTCCGATATCTGAATCATTAGAAGCTTTGTACACCTGACGCCGTTTCGCAGTGCCTCCGGGATCGGCCAAGCTTCATGATGTCATGCAATGACGTCATCATGTGACGTAAGATTATGCCATGTCATGACGGCGTCACAAGTTCTGGCAGCTTGTGATGCTATGATGACGTCATGGGGTGACGTCATCTCACAATGACTTCTTTTGCATCACTTCTGTTGACGCCGACGGTCACTATTCACGTTTGTTGAGGCATCTAAGGCTTTCGGCTTCATAACATGCATATTTATCTTGAACTCGCAGCGCCTCAAGGTGCGGTCAAGTACAAACTTCAGCAGCCACCTAATAAATGGACCATATTTGGCGACTCGAACTCAGCCTTCCAAATCCTACAGTTTCCTTTACGGCATGGATTACACGAGAAGCTAATGTACGAAATAAATCACGGTTACCACCAAGCGGTCGAGCAGGGACACAATATTACATTCAGTGGTTACCGAGCCTTGCGGAATTGTCGGTAATGACCACGCCGATGGAGCAGCACGATCGGCCCAGGAACAAGACCTGCGGATGCCCACACCACTCTCGAGAACCGACGCGGCGCGGCAACTACCGCATCACGCTTTTACAGCAAAATACACAGGGTTTCTCCAACTCCCGCACGTATTCTGTTGACCCTGATTTGCGACTTCGTTTGCCATACGGGCTCTCACGACGCAATGAAGCCTGCTGGGTTGCATGTGGTTGGGTGTGGCATTTACGAATTCATATTCTTATCTCAATGGAATGGCCAACAGTGCGGCATGCAACTCATGCGGATGTGAGGAGATGATTGACCGCATTCTATGCCGCTGCCCAATCTACCAGACTCAAAGACAAGCTCCATCGTCTTGGTGCAAGACCACTGTCAGAAAAGAAGATCCTGGACCCTGCGTCCACCGTTTCGTGCATGCATATGGCCACGAAAGCCCTATTGTGTTGCTTGAAAACGAACGGACTTCGCAAGCGTCCTTGAAATGCTAGCGCGAGTTCGCGTTCTGTGTATTCACGCTAACTGTTCATATCTTATTTTTCTTGCTCTTGTTATTTCTTCTCTATCTTATCTATTATTGCCCCCCCCCCCCCCCCACCACGTTTAGGGTAGCCAACCCTAAACGCTTGGTCAAATTCCTTGCCTTTCCTCTTCGTTTCTCTCTCTCTCTTCTATCCTGTCTCCAGATCTTTTATAACGCAACGAGGAGTATCCGGCGTCAGTGAGGTGTCCTAAGCCTCCCATAAAGCGCTTCAACAAAGAAATTGGCACCGAGAGAGAGTTCTGCCTTTCATCCCAGTCACGAATCCTGGGCGAAGAAACGAGCTGATGCAGGGCGCGCGAGCCCATGGTTGTGTCTGTGAAAAGCATGGGTTGCCGTGATGTGGATCTGTGATAAGATTTCTTTCCTGAGAGGATTTCAGCTTTGGACTTTTCCATTTGCGAAGCGCTTCCCCGAACCGAGCTGCTAGCACCAAGCGGATCGATCCACCGTCCCGTGCTGCAGATTTCGACTCGACGTTCGGAAAAACAGCGAGAGGATTTTCACACTTTCAAGGACGGCGAACTGCCACCCAGACGTCGATCCTATCTCATTTGGCAATGATGGCGTGCATACAGTTGCGCGCGCGCGTTCGGAAAAGCTCGTGCATTCCCGCTGACCTCCTCTAAGCAGCGTAACCGATCTCTGGGTCGGTCCCCTCTTTTGGGAGAAATAAAGTTTTGATCATCATCATCGGAAAAGCTCGAGTATGCTTCCAGAGTTAGGAAGTCAGGTTAGGTTTAGAAAATCGCTTTTCGCGCGTGTTCTTGATACTGCCTGATACACGTTGCAAGCGTGAAACAAAGCTTTCTTTTCGTGTCTTTCTTTTTAATGTTAGGGTCACACGTTTACGTTTAAATAGAGAATTATTCTCATAGAAAACTGAGGTCGATGAGAAACTATAATCTGACCAGCTTTGTGGAAGCGGAATGGGTAGAGAGAAAGAAAGAAGTCGACAAGGAAAGTAAGTAAAGATAATTTGTGGACACTTTAGAAACAGAAGCTGACAGAAAATATTTTGTGTGGAGAGAAGCGAATAGTCATAGGGTAACCTAAAAAGAAACCCTTAAGTAGAATTACAGAGCGAAAAATATCGGCTTCTGTAATACAACACTTTTCATCGGTTCATGCCTAATCCCGAATACACACAAGTCACACTTGCAGCGGATACAAAACTAGAGGAAGACGAAGAAAAAAAAAATAAACGGAAGTACAGGGAAGTTATCCAGTTCTCAGACCGGCTGGCTACTGCGCCGTAGAGAGAGGTTAGGAGCGTAAAACATGACAGAAAAGAGAGATGTTCCAAAAAAAGGAAAGAAGAGCTAAAGAAATGGGAAAGAAGGAGAGAGACAAGGAATGTGAGAAACGTAGGGATGTTAACAAGCCTATGTCCGGTTTGCTACTCTACATATGGGGAGAGGAATGAGGGAGTAAAAGAAAGAAAGAGAGAAACACATTTCACAACCCACACGCACAATGCAGCCTTAATAAAAACCAGCAGACAATGAAGCCAGGAATGTATACAGCACGTTAATTGCACTGCTTTAAGTGTAGTGTAATAATAGTGATACAGATGTGAAGAAAGTAAAGTGGACGAAAAGACAACTTGCCGCTGGCAGGAACCGAACCTGCGGCTTTGTGATTCGCATCTGTATCACATCTTCACATCTATATCCAAATTGTTACGATACACTTAAAACAGTACAATTAACGTCCCCTACACATTCCTTGGCTTCGTTATCTACTGCTTTTCATTAAATTCGTGTCAAACAAAGAAGCGAGCCCTGAACAATTCCCTTCCGTCATACACACAGTGAAGCGTATAACTGGTGGTCGCTTTATCCTGTTGCATTCAAGTACTGCAGGAAGGCTCGTGCGGCTATGTGGGCTGATGTGCCGTGAGCCCAGGCTCCCACGACCTTTCCTTCACTAAAAGGACGATCATGGAGTCTCCTCAAAGCACACTGGAAAGTCCGGCGATCTCGTTCAAGTTGGGGACAGCGGCACAAGAGATGATCAATAGTCTCTTCACAGTTTCAGGAGAGTGAAGAATATGACACTGCTTAAGAGTTGTCTCAAATACCAGTTGTAGCTTTTTGACTTGTCACTAGCCGTCGAGAAGGTTTTCTGGAAGACCGTGACCTTTCAACGTATGGCGATCGAGCCTTTCCATCCAACGCTTCGTTCGGAACTTATTGGTTTCCGGACGTCTTGGAGATGACACAGCGCCACCACGACGTCAAGCAATCGAATGTGAGAGCTGACAGTGCGCTGATGTGCCGCGTTGTCGTTAATGGCCAGAGGATGAACATTCGTTCGTCTTCGAAAATGATGGCCTCGAAACCAAAACCTCTTCGGTGATTCCTATCAAAGTTTGATGCTTCGAGTGCAGCGCCATCACAGGAATATTTCCTCATTCTCTCTGTCCTTTGTCCTTTCGAAGCAAAAAACAAGCGAAAGCCACGCACTTCCGTCTTTCCGCATGTCAGGCATTCGACTCATTTATCTTACATTGCGACGTCGTTTGCTCCAACGGCTACAAATGTATAAGACGTAGTCAGTAGCGTCTAATGGACGCCGTGACTTACGGAATAAAGGTCATCGTGATAGGTTCTGAGAAAATGACCTTATTACATGCTATTTTATTGATTTTTACAAACAATTTGTTTACATTGCGCAATTTTCAGATGCTTAGGCCAGGAGTTCTCAAGCATGTTGGTGCCTGTGAACCCTGCTAAGCTCCATTAAGTGCCAAGCACCCCCCCCCCCCCCGCATTCATTCAAGTATTTTTCATTCAGTTCACGCTACATTCGCGTGCAATAGATTTAAAAGCAAGGGTATATTAAAAAAAGTTATGCACTGGAATGCAACTTAACTCACTTTCCTTGCACCTAACAAATCGATGCGAGGCTCAGTCACACTCAGGGCCAGTCGCATGTCGGCTGCTGGATTCAGCCGATTCCTGTGCTTATTTTTCGGATGCACTGAGATATGCTTATTGACACTCGGGCGTGAATAATGGAGGTTCCATAGATCGATCGAACCTCGGGTTCGCCACCTAAGTGATTTGACGAGTGTGTAACCAGGGAAAACTTATCAGTGGCTCGCAGAACCCCTAGGAGGGGCCTGCGAAACCCACTTTCAGAAACCAAGGCTTAGGTCATTAGTGACTACGCCCCGGCTACATTGCGAGCATTGCAGTGGTAGCCGCAGGTAACCTTTCACAACAAAGTGTTTTCCTTGAAAAAATAACTTTGGTATAGAGGTCGCGTTGTTATAAAACTTCGTCATAAGATGTATTTGAATACGTTCACCCAACAAGAAGAGTGACATCACTGAGACCTTAGAAGTCTCTTCGCATTGCTCGCTGGATAAAACGGCAGTGACAAGGCCAATCGGTGACGCCATTTTTTCAGACAGTCTTTTGTCTGTAAATGACGGGCCTTACCAGAGGCTTGGCAAGAAGTTGCTTTCGGGAGCTACCCTATAAGCATACCCTCGTGCGTGCGTTTGAATGTGTGCGAGTGTATACAGGGTGCCCCAGCTATCTTTAGCCAGAGTTTAAGGATATGTCGACGCACTCTATGACGATGCGACCAAATGCATGTTGAGGACTATTGCATGAAGTAAGTTACACTATTCTTTTTTTTCTTCCTACATGCATAATTAGGCATTTTTATTAGCTAACTATATATGAAACGAAGCTGCGCAGAAAAGTACCATGAGAAATATGTACATCAGGTTGCGAAACGTCCGATTAGACAGCTTCTAACTTTATACCTCTTATGTATTAGTGCTTTTCTGCTTACTAACGCTGCCCTCGAAATAAAAAAAAAATATACCACGTGACAAGCCCGCTTACGCGCCTACGCGTGCCGTGATTACAGTGCTGCCTAACGTTCCGCGTGCAAACTACCACAGCACTTGGCCTGGCGTGCTGCCTCGACGGGACAGCGACGATAGCTGTGCGGTGCACGTTTTGCTAGCGGCAACACAAACGATAACCGCTGCGTCTGCTCATCGCTGTTCCGAAACGTCGCGAGGGAAGCATATCGTTTGTACACGGAGCATTAGGGAGCACTACAAACACGGCGCGCCTAGAAGCGTAAGCGGATATGTCACGTGGTATTTTTCTTTGTATTTCGTGGGCATCTGTAGTAAGCAGAAAAACACTAATAATTAACACATATATCGTTAGAAACTGTCTAATCGGACAATTTGCAAACCGATCCACAACTTTCTGCATGGAATTTGTGGACTAGCTTCATTGATTCAAAAGTGTGTTAATTAAACACGCCAAATTAGGAAATTAGGCAGAAAACAAATAATAGTGTGACTTACTCGATGCAATTGTAAGAAACACGCATTTGGTTGCGTCGTCATAGTGTGCCTCGTCCAATTTTTAAACTCTGGCCAAAGATAGCTGGGGCACCTTGAAAATTGCCATAGGAGGGCGTGAGTGCACAAGGAATACGATTCGGGTCACGTCACGAATAACGTGACTTTTCTGTCGCGCACGGCAAAAAAACATTTGCAGTGGCTTAGCCCGGCTATGCCAGGATATACGTAGCGTTAGCAAATGTTCAGCTAATTATTCTTAGCTTTGCAAATTGTCTAGGATTATTAGCCTTCTTCTCTTCATTCTTCGTGCGCTGAACCGCTAATTGCCAGGCAACTACTTCGGGATCCGATGAGATAAGCTTCTCGGCTCTTCTGCGCCATTGAGCAGCATTTGCGCTCTCCTTCTCCATGGCGTTATCCACCTGCAAACGCCAGTCAGAGGCGCTATCAAGCGGCCACAGCGCAGTGTCAGACGGCGACTGCACAGCGAAGGCGAATAGCTGCGCACGCGCCGGCGCCACTGTGTCTATGGCTACGACGTCACTCCTCTCGAATGCGGCGCAGACCAGCAGCGGCGAGCCGCGCGCGGCGATGGCGGAGAGCGCGTGAGATGCCAGCTCCGGTGACCCAGCTGTGTGACATCACTGATCCTCGCGCATGCGCAGCACGGCTCATGACGCTCCACGCGAAATCGGCTGCGGCTAGGCAAGTGTAGCTAACGCTACAAAAATCCTTTCCAGCAGTCACGTGCGGAACATACCCGCATACCGCGGCCCGGCCGTGGTATTCGGGCGCGCGGAAGGTGATTCCTTTGCCAGAATAAAAGTTTTGCATTCACTCACAGTGCATATCACACCATACATGGGAAATGTTAACGCAACAGCCTCAAGGAGCCTGTTCGCACAAAATGCGGTGCGGGTGTGGGCGGTGTTGTCGATGGGTGAGTTATCCGGATGGAAGCGAAGAATAAGAATCACTGCTCGAGCCGGAAGGGAATCCAGGTCTTCTGCAAAGTATTCAGATATTCTACCACAGAGCAACGCCAGTGCTTCAAACTGCTTCAACAAAAACAAAAACTATAGAATTGCGATGTCGGGACAATGCAGTGTTGGCTATACGCTTTTGTTGGCTATACGCAGTGTTGGCTATGCGCTTTTTATAACAATGTAATATACATTACATGTGCACACCTATGACTCCGCAAGCTATATTCAAGTGTTCCGCCAATACGCCTACGAGAGCTACTTCCGACACTCACATCATCACACCGTACCGTGCACTTCATCGCGATAAGCACGACGTCTCTGCACTAAGGTCAGTACCGACGTCACGTCAGGCCATGAGTTACCATTTATTCACCATTGTAAAGCGCTTGATTCAAAGCGGAAAATGCTTCATAGGGTGCTACTCGCTGACTGCTTCTGATGAAATCGAGTTCTAGGATGCGTGGGATCTGCCGATTTATTTTATTTTATTTATTATTTTTTCATTTATACTACTTCCTCAAAATTCGGCCACCCTGAGTTGCATTGGACTCTATCCTGTGCTCACATGTGTACAGTCCACGTTGTATTAAAGACGCTCTCCGGTCGGTGCTTTCCGATCGCAGGCACAGCGAGCTTTCTGCAACTCGACGTTGACCCCGTCTCCGTGATCGGTCGCACCCTTGACCAAGCGTTGATGACACTTGATGACAAGGTCATACGACATCACGTTATTTGGCGTCACGATGACGTGACAAAATTTAACCATCTGTGACGTCATCACATTATGATGATCTTTTGTATCACTCGTGTTGACGCCGCCGGACTCCGCCGAAGGCCAATTTCCGCGTTAGGTGAGACATTTAGGGATTTCGCATTAATAAGAAGGTGTTCGAAGCGTCACCGCCATGCCATTCCTTTCGCCGGTAGTAGTAGATGAATGTGCGGTCTTCGAGATGTGTATTTTCATTTCCAGAGACATAGTTCGGTGGTGCGACCTGGACGCCACCTGTAACAGAGAACATGGCGTTATGACATAAAGAAAGCCGGGCCTAGCTTGCACTGGCGGCGCAAGGCTGTACGCACTGCGGAGCTCATCGGTTCCTAGCTGACCTGACCAATCGAAGTGATGCCTAGTAATCTAAGTGCCACTCTATTTAAGCACAGTCGCCTCTCGCCGCTTCGGCCGTATTACCTGGTATTACGTCGCGGACTAATTTAAACGGGTCGAGTCCAGCAGTCGCGCTTGGCAGCGCGCTGCGATTCCCTGTAAGCGGCTTCCTCTTCGGCAGTGCGTACCTTTGTTTCGGTCTGCGTCAGGCACCGCACTCCGCCGTCACATGCGTGCGCACAAGGGGGGGGGGGGGGTCCGCCCCCCCATATTCACCTAAAGGGGGGCGCAGAGTCAGCCCCACACATTGACATAATATGGAGGCGGTGCGCTGCGACGAGCCATCGTCCCCCCCCCCCCCCCATGAATGGAAACCCTGCGCACGCCTATGCGCGCCGGCATTATACGGAATGAAGCAGCGCATATGAGCAGTTGGCCGTGACATCATATCTGGCGCGTCCGAGCTGTTGTGCGCAGTGTCCAGGCAGACGAGCAGATGGTGGAGCGGTGTATCGGCTATAGCACAGCAAATGTCAAACTAGGTCCTAGACAACGCGCAGTAACGTCATCGGAGCGCGTAGTTTTCTTTTCCTTTTTTCCCCGTGTCGGTAAGTACACGGCCGGCTTAACCAGCTACGCTGTTTAAAGAGGTTCCCCTGAAGGAACTGCCTGCCTTATTTCTCTTTATTTTAGGGGTGAAGCTTCTTCGGAGAATAGAAAACAGGATATCGTGACATACTCTATCAAATGCCTTCTCTAAGTCAATTTGCTACATATCGACTTTTCTAAAATCTGCATCATAAATTTCGAGTATGCTGCGAGACACGTGGATATTGGTAAATATTGAACTCCCTCTTATCTCGCAGGTCTGATGCGGCCCTACTATATCGCAAACAACACCTTGTAGTCTGCTCGCAAATACCTTCACTAATACTTTACAATCTACGTTGGTGAGCGTAATTGATCTATAGCCTGTTACATTGTTAAGTTTATTCTTATCGTCGCTTTTTGGTATGAAGACTGTGTAAGCCCTTTTGAAAGACGGTGGAGGGCGTCCTGCTTGATACGCCTCCTTAAACACCCGTTCTAGTAGCGTGGCTATTTGAGGACAGAAAGCATCGTAAAAGGCTGCTGTTAGGCCGTCAGGACATGGCGACTTTCCTGGGTTAAGGTGTGCTATGGCCATTTCAATCTCTTTAGCTGTAATATCTGCTGCTAATTTTTCCATTTATTTGGCTTCTAATCTAGGCAAAGCTGATAAGAAATGATGCTCGTAACAAGGCCTGCTCGGTACTCTAGACTTGAACAGCTCTTTGTAATGCTCCTCAAAGGCGTGCTTAACATGTTTTGCATCTCCAGACATTTTCCCTTTATATTCAACCTGAACTATTTCATTCCTCTTGGCATACTTTTTCTCCGTTGCGAAAGCCCGCTTCGTTGGTATTTCATCGGTCACAATCGCTTCCTTCGAGCACGAACAAGCGCGCCACGGTATTTTTCCGCGTTGATTCAAGCGAATCTGCAAAGGGGAAAAGTTAATTTGAGAAATTTTGCAAGTGCGTGCAAACTACGGTTACTCATGGTTGTGTTGGAGATGCAGACGTCAGTCATTTTAATTTTGTTGGTTACAAGATGCGGTGTAAACTATTAAGAAGAAAAAACGGCGCAGTAGAAAAGGCTGAAGAGAGCATCCGAGTTCCTCAATCATTAGGATGAACTTCTGAAGAAGGTGTTTTTAGCGCGAAAACTGTAACTTTTCTAGTTTTGAAAGGTTTAGCTGCGATATTGTATGCTTTCACTTTCATCTCGATATGGGGTGAATAGGCTTTTGAGGGGATATTAGCATAAGACCAAATCAGTTTGCGATATGAGTTTGGCACTCAGCGGTGCAGTTTTCGTTACGCGCTATAAGAATGAATGGGCATTTGGTGCAAGGTTTCAGCATCGCAACCAATGCAAATGTTGTGAGGTGCTTTTGGCGTGTTCGCACTTAGGGTTATTTTTTGTTGTGCACTGTGTGTTGTAAAGTAACGTAAGGATGACATTTTACGCGCACGTAGAGGGATTAGGTAAGTGGTTATTCGTACTTAGTTTTTTGCAACGCTATAACAATGAGAGTAATTGAAGCGCTCTGGAGAACACAGTAGTTTATGCAGATGCGTTGGCATGGGCAGGAAACTTTAACCGAATGGGCCTGGTAGAAGAGAGTGTTTATCCCTTAGGTTTTGTTCTTTTTCTGTGAGGAGTTATTGATCGAGTGATCACATGAGCGGATCATTATTAAGCTTTTCCGAACGTTGTAGTATGAGCGATCGTTCAGACACCTGTGAGACGCGGTCGAACCCATTGTTAAGTGTTTTGACCGTAAGGGACGAGAAGGTTGTTTTGCAAGAGCAACCGTAGAATATTTAGGTCACAACGTAGGTCGACGTTTCAGAAATCTTAGCTTGATATCTCAGCGTTAGCAGACTATCCGCGGGACAGAACAGGCAAACGTAGTCTGGGATGAAAAGAAGGAAGCTGCCTTCTTAAGTCTGAAGGCTGTACTGATTAGCCGTCCGGTTCTGCGAGCTCCCGATTACGACTGATAGTTCATGGCCCAGTGTGATGAATGATCCAGGCCTAGGTGCCGTTCTGTGTCAGAAGGATGACGATGGAAACGAACATCCCGTGCTCAACCTGAGCCGCAAATTGAGCTCTCGTGAGATGGCGTACTGCGCTTCGTAAAAGGAGTGCGCTTGCACTGTGTGGACCATTCATGAATTGCAGTGTTATCTCGGAGGCCTCATGTTCACCGCAGACACTGACCATTGTCCTCTTACCTGGCTACAAACCACGACATCAAAGAACAGTCGCCATTTGAGGCGGAGTTTGATTCTTCAGCAATATAATTTTGAAATTAAGTATAGTCAGGGCAAATTAAACGGAAATGCTGGCGTGCTTAGCCGCTCTTTCTAAGCAATCCAAGGGTGCTCTTCACAATATCTCGAAATTGGTATTTGAAATTTTTTCTCGTGCATCAATTTGTGTGATTGAGTAAATTACCACCTTTTGTTTCTCCGCATTAGCGAGTCCTGAGAGTTTTGAGTGTGAGATTTTCATATAAAGCTAGTAATGAAAGTTTGTTTGCCATCCCTCTTTTGCCCTGGTATACTCGGAGGTGGCCGAATGATTGCTTGTGTATGTGGTTGAGTTTCAGAGACGCCGAACCAGACAATGCAACAAGCGAAGGCGAGCTTCTGGCATTCAACGGCGGAGAATTCCGTCATCCCTTTGAGCAGCAGCGGTGACTGCTACCCTCCGTTTCTCCACTGGCGAGAGAGGAGGCTGTTATAACTGACCATCCGTGGCGACGCAATGTCTATGAGAATGGACGGGAGATGCGTTCTCACACTACTGGGGCACCTGCATCCATCCCAGAAACGGCCTCCCCGCGACGGGAAGCGCCCCACAATGGGAAGAGCCTCGTACGAGCTCCGTTGGGCGGCAGAGATACCGTCAACTCGCAGAGAGACGTCAAAGATGGCACCGTAACACCTTTCGTGCCCTGCTGGGGAGAGGCAGATGAACTTGCCCGAGTATCCTATTCTCCCGGCTGACCCCACAAGAGTCTCATTGACCGCAGAAACTTTGCTCCATCAGCGAGTGCAACGACCATCGGCAACAGTGTTTTGGCTGGTGCCATGGTGGGCGGTGTCGTGTCTGTGATTCGTTACAATCAAGAAGGAGGAGCCAGCCGGAGGGGTTATAACGACGGTGCTGAGTGAGACAAGGGGCTCTAAGGCATGATTTAAAGTGCTCTTCCAGTTCGCTCGTCCCTGAACTCTTACCTTTTCACTGTGTAATTAAGTGTACAAAAAGTGACAGTAAACTTGTTTCTTTTCGTTTTCCCAACTTGCAAGCGTCAGTTCCTCAACCCGGATACTCTGTCACGCCAGCAGATGGAGTCCAGGTACGACGCAACAATAACGTCGCAACAACTGGTGGCAGCAGTGGGAAGGAACTTAACCCCGGCCCCCACAATGCGCAGTAACGTCATCGCGGCGCGTAGTTTTCTTCTTCTTATTGCGATAGCAATTATATGGACAGTCTCGGCAGGTTTTTGCCGTCGCCGTCACCGCCGTCATGCACCGTATATGTATAGGTATGTATATATATAAAAGTCCCAAAGAAATATAATTCAGAAAAATGCTTCCGAAGCACAGAATCGAACTAGCGACCTCTCGCTCTGCAGAGCGTGGCGCTAACCACTACGCCACAAAACGCACATCCTTCAGGTAGCTAACGGCGAGCGTTATATACACACCGTTTACCGCTGGCAGCACTCCGACACGGCAGGCGCCTATAACCGTTTCTTCATTACCAGCGAGATGGCGCGAGGAGCGCAATGGGCGCATTTAAAAGTCGTCGGCCAGCTCGCTCGCTTCTGCTAATATTTGCGGACGGAGAACCTTGCCCTTCCGCTGTCTGCTCGCGTGGTATTTGCTGCCGGGGCCCGTGATGTTTCTGCAGCGTAGCAGCGCGTCTATCACGGGCAGCTTTTCTCGCTATCGCATTCATTGCTTCGCCCTTGCGGCGAAACTCTGACTTTTTTTTCTGTGCCGGTAACTACACGACTGGCTTAAACTGCTACGCTGTTAAAAGAGGTTCCCCAGAAGGAGCTGCCTGCCTTGTTTCTCGCTATTTTCTCTTTCTTTCTGCGTGTATTTCTTTTCCTTCATTTACTTTCTCCCTGTTTTTGATATCTATTTTTGGTCTCTGTTTATTTCCATTTCTGTATTTCTCTCTCTACCTTTTTAACACGAAAGTGTTTTATGCCGGGGTCCACCAAGACTTCACTGACGTATTTCCGTCACGGATATGACGTTCTTAAAATGTACACGAACATAATACAAAGAAAAAAAACCAGAATAAAAAGTTCCACCAACGTAGAAAATTTGGGAATCGAACCCACGACCTCTCGGTCCGCGACGATAGATCGCCGAGCGTTTAACCCAGTGCGCCACAAACGCGTTTGCAGGGGGCTACACACACGCGCCTTATATATCTAACACTCCTCCGTGTAACTGCGCTCTTGCTCGGGGCGGTGCCGCCGCCTACGAGCAGAAAAGAGAAGTACTGCATTATGACACTACCGCGCACCGACAGTGAACGCTTCGGTGGTCTCAACTCTACGACGCCTCGATGCCACCATTCGAAGGGACGCTGGCATCAAGAAGCACTACCAACGCCACCTAGGTGGCGTTCGGCCTACTCAGCACAGCGGAGCGTGGCCTCCGCAATTAGCTCTGAAAATGTTTCTGAAGTTGATCGCGGAGGCTGCAATTGCGACGCGCTATACGCGCTGATTTGACTCGGTGACGATTCAGTTACGTGCTTCGTCTTTCGCGTTGTGCTAGCGTGTGCAGCGTAGTGCAGCTTCCATATGCACCCACGGTGTTTCTCCGCTGTCTATTGATACGAGTGTGATGGCAGCGACTACGAGAACTGCGGTATTAAGCGCTGTCGAAAGACAACGACGTCGGCGAGCTAACGTCGCGCAAGTGAATTCGGTGCAGTGATGGACACGCCAGGGGGGAGCGGGAGGCCTTCGCGCGTTCACGGCTCAAGCTGAGAACTCTGCCTCTCGCTTTCCAGAAATTGACCGCAACGCGACCCTACTGGCTGCCATACACACACCGAACCAAGACCGAAATGATCGTATCTTCGCAGAAGCGACCCGCCAGCGGGACGCCGCTCGACAATACTACGACGCAGGATGCCCAGCACACCCACAGGATGGTCCACGACCCGCAAATCATGCACCCTTCGCTGCAGCGGACCACGAGTTCACCAAACGATTCAGTGACAACCCGTTCGGTTTAGCCTGCACCGTTTGCGAACAGTTCACATGTGATTTGCGCGATGCTCCGGCGCGTGCAATGCAGTGTCTCCGGACAATGTATCCCGGTCGCGAGTCTTTCGAAGACTTCCGCTTATGTGCCAACTGTTTCACTTTCGTGTTCTATACCGATTTCTATATCAGAGGGATCAACCACATTTTTTTCTGTCCCTTGCCCTCTCTCTCTTTCTATTCTTTCTCTGTCTCATTATTTCTGGCTGCCTCTTTCTTTCTATGACTTTCTTTGTCTCTCCCTCTCTCTCTCTGCTGTACCCGTTCTCTCGCTCATCAGAGGTACTGCAGCACACGCAGGAAATACCGGCGCACGTGTTCTAGGAGCGTATCCGGAGATGGAGAAGAAGATGGCTCATGCCCGTTGATGATGATAATAGTTTTTTGTTCGCTCTGCACGACTGCCAGTCGGTTAAGAAGCTCCGCTGTTAAAAAGATCATATTAAATACTTAGTTATCACGTAACGTGATGTACTTAGTACATTCATGTATCGTGCCGGATTCGTAGATTCTTGGTTTGCCCAGGTAGCGGATCTATGGCACAAAACAAGATCACAATCATCATCCCGGCGTGTGACCTTGTTCGAAAGGTGAACCAGCTGCGGTGGGAGTGGCGGCGGAGCGCAAGTCACGGCCATGGAGCGCTCCCCGCCAACACACCAGCCTGAAGAAGCGCCAATGCCGAGCACTGGAATGGAACCGCCGGCGAAGAAAGCCCGCTTCTCCAGGTCCATCAAAAACCTCCTCGACGCCCATGGCAGCACAAGAACGAGCAATGGCGCCGCGCCGGAGCCGAGCAGACGAGACGTTGCTGTTGGCACTGACGGCTCGGAGGAGTTCTCGGAGGAGGAGCTGGCGAAGCTGCGCAGAGAATTCGAGTGGTACGACAAAGACGGCGATGGCCAGATCACCGCCGAGGACCTGGGCGCCATGATGAGCGCACTGGGCTTCAACCTGACCCAGGAGGAGCTCGAGATGGAGATCGCAGAGGTAGACAGGAATGGCGACGGAACGATAAATTTCTCCGAATTCGTCGCCATGAATGCAGGTGACATTACGCCCCCCGACATTACGCCGCACGACAGTACGCGCACGGCAGAAGATATCCGCGTGATGTTCCAGGTGAGTACGCCTATCCTTTGGTTCACCGCTTTCCCCTCCGGTGCGAATTATTGCATCGGTCTCGTAAAGCAATTAGCTTGCGATACACCAAAGGGTTTTCACAGCGTGGGAGCACTGTAACAAGAGTATGCGGCGCTTCCTAGACGTGTCCGAGTCCCACACATCATGGGAAGCAAGGTGGTTATTACATTGCCGGCGGGCGCTCGGGTCAATGAAAGCAACTTCAGGGAGCCACTTAAAGCTAAAAGCCATTCCATATGAGTTTTATGACCTCGAATATGCTTATCAATACGTCTTCCTTGCCAAGACTAGGGGCCAATGAAGTGATGCTGCCGCACCCATATTTATAAATCCACGATACGCTCGTTCGCACATCTAATCAGATCGCGGCACAGCGTAAAAATAACGTGCCGAGGTGCAACCGCTGTCACGTCAACGCCACTTTCCCCACATAACCGTATGAATCAAATAAAGTTAGGCGGGCACTGGCTGGTTAAATAAGCTTAGGCGGGTTAACCTCTTCTACCTTTTTAGCCTTCACAATGGCTCTTTTTTAGCGCTTCTTGCAGTATTTCCTCATCGTGACCACGGTATCCAAGTTAACCTAGCGATCTCGAGCCAGAGTTTAAAAATGTGATGATGCATTGTATGACAACGTCATCAAATGAATCTTGCTGATTACTGCATAAAGTATTTCACACAATTATTGTTGTGCCCAATTGCGCATTAGCAAAAATAAATAAACACTTCTCAAATAAACGAAGCTGGGCGGAAAGGTTCAATCAGGTAGTTCTAGATCCGTTTGAAAAAGGTCCCATTAGATAGCTTATAACTCTCTATGAAGTAAGAATTGGTTTTTTAACACGAAAGTGTTTTATGCCGGGGTCCACCAAGACTTCAATGAGGTATTTCCGTCACGGAAATGACGTCCAAAAAGGTACACGATCACATGGCAAAGAAAAAGATTCCGTCACCGGGCATCGAACCCACGACCGCTCGATCCGCAACAACAGATTCCGGGCACGTTATCCACTGCGCCACGGTCACAGAGTCTAGAGGCTTTACAAACACGCCTTTTATACCTACCACTCTCCCGGTCGGCGGGGTGGTGTTGCCCTCTGGGAGCGGTAAGGTAATGTAATTCGTCATTACTATGGCCTCCGCGATTAGCACCTGCAACGCGTTACACCTTCGTCCTATTCGGTGCGTTTTCAATAGATGTTCAATTTTGTCAATGCCTTAACACACCGCGACCTGGCGACATTGGCCCAAGCGTGGTTAAAGCGTCGGCCTCGCTCATAGCATCACGTTAATCCAAACCAAAAATAGCTTTGCGACGCGCACCTGCCACACCTGGCTGTAACACCGCGTTCTCCGCTCACGCGCTCGCCCTGAGAAAAGTCGCGGCCGGGCGACCGGGGCGGCACGACGCGCTTTGCGTTTCCCTCTAGTCTGGCCGTGGCGTTCAATCACATTTTAACATGCCGCGGGATGGCGACTAAGTTCTGCGCCCAATATGCGACGCTCTTCTGCCTATCGCACCTCCTTCTTTGATTAAGCTTTCACCGCTGACTACTACAGCTACCACAAGGGTTTGTTTAATCATTTAACATGGACGTTAGTCGTCGGGTGGAGATGTACCACCAATCATGAAAGTGGGTGCATACACGCTAAACGGTGCCATTAGTTGCCAGACATCAATATACATTGTGCCAACTCTCTTATATCAATGTACAGTAAACATTCAGTTACTTCTGTAAGGGCGCGCTTTACTTTCGTGTTATTCCGATTCCTATGAGGGAGGGATCAACCATGTTTTTCTCTGCCTACTACAGATACTCGTGATAAACAAGAAAAAAAAAGCCGCACGTCCCCGAAGGGGATCGTGAGGAAATGCGAATGCATTTGGGTGCACCCGATGAGTGTGCGATTAATTAATGAAGAGAGACGAGAGTGTGCACGTAGAGGCGTAATGCTCAAGTTGCATTGTGTTACACTTCGTCCTAGTGGTATCGTTGCCGCGAGATTCGACTTCACCGATTTCCATCGCTATCAAGACACCAAAGCGCGCGCTCCCTGCATGATATATATAGGTCCGAGCGCGCAGAGGAGGAGCGCCCGAGTTCTCTCTCCACCGAGCGAGCACCCCTATGCGAGCGCCCTCACCGGGTACACTCCTCCTCCGTAAAGGGGTTGAGAAGGCAGGATGCAGGCAAAACCTGCGGGGACTTGTGGACTGGTTCGTAGATAACGACCTTCGGGTCGTGGTATCTGACAAGGAAGGATGTTTTGTTGCCTTGCCTAATGAGTTGTTTAATAAGAAAGCCATGGATGCTGTGGAAAAGAACTTCAAGCTGGTGAATGAAAAGGCCTCTAAGATAAAGAAGCGTGCCCTGGCACTTCTTGAGCGGTTAAATTTAGAGCGCCTGTATTCCGGTGTTAAATCTGCTAAAGGTCTTGAGCTGCAGATTTTTTTCACTGCAAAGACCCAAAAGGCTGAAGTCCCATTCCGGGCTATTGTTACCGAGCGGAACTCATGGCAACACGTGGTGTCGGGTTTTTTACAGAAGCATTTAGAGGCGTTGCATGTGGTTGATCCTTTCCTTGTTCGCAACTCAGAATAGGTGGTGACACTGTTGGCTGAGCGCAACCCTTCAAGTTGTAAGGCGTTTAGCGTAGATGTACAAGACTTGTTTTATTCTTTGCCACATGGTTACCTCATGAGCTGTGTGAAAGAAACTATCGTCGAGGATAATGATGAAGTGATGTTTAGGAATAATGTTGGTATTCCAGTGGAAAGCTTCTTAGAGCTACTTTGGTTTTACCTATGCTCTACAGTTGTTTCATTTGGGCAGAGTCTGTTTGTACAGAAATCGGGCATCTGTATCGGGTCAAGGGTAGCCCCAGTATTAAGTAATATATGCCTTTGGAAAAGTGGACCGCGCCCTTGAACAAGATTTCGAGGGTGTTGCACGACGTGCTTTTAGATATGTCGATGACTACTTGGTGTTTGTCGATCGCGTCAATTTTATGGCGTCCATGATCCAGGTCTTAAGTATGTTTAAACAAAGGGGCAAAGGTCTGTGCTTTACCTCTGAAATCCCAAGAGACAATGTTTTGCAATTCTTAGATCTTTCATTACAGTTCCAGAGGGATCATGTTTGCTGGTCTTATTCCCCCCGTTCCTCAAAACCATTGTTAAGCTATCGCTCTGCTCATTCAAAAATTGTAAAGAATGGATTGGCCACGTCTTGTCTCAATTCGGCTTTAAAGAAGTCTTGTCCTCACACTGTACGTGAGAGTTTTTTAAGGCAGGTTGGCAGATTGGAAGCGGCTGGTTTCCCGCGCCTGGTCCTAGCTTCCACATCACAGCGATTGCTTCATCGCTTGAAAAAAGAAAAAGAAGAGGGTCTTGATGCTGTGGTTCTGCCCTCGGATAGGGGAAAAAAACTCGTTGTTATCCTTATCTGCACTCGGTATCCCACCGTTTGAGAAGATTGGTGGTCTTATGATGTGAATGTTGTTTTTCGCGCCGGCAAGAAGCTAGGGAGCGTTTGCACGAGAGTTGAAAAAAGAGCGCAGGAGAGGCAAGCTCCTGACAGCACTGAAGGTTGCACTATGAAGCACTCTAAGCGTTTCACTGAATGCGCGAGCGGAGTGGTGTACGCCATCCCTTTGTCATGCGGTGGTGCGTACATTGGGCAGACCGGTCGTTGTCTCAACGTCCGTCTAAGGGAGCACGCTAGCTCTCTGAAAGGCACACCATCAACGCATCTTTCCCTCCATTGCCGGCAGTGCGGATGCGCAGCCGAGCTAAACAAAACACCGTGATGATGAGGCCACAGGGACCAGCGCACGCGTGAAATTGCTGAAGCATTTGAAATATAAAAGCAAGAGACAGATGCGTGAGCCAGCCTTCAATCGCTCTCACAGAATCTGAGATTACCTATCTACAGCATACATGAGTACATGCCTGGTGGGGGATATGAATTGTTGTTTGGTTTTTGTGTTTTTTTGTTTTCTTTTGTGGTTTTTTGCGATTTTTTTCTGTGTGCTTATATATGACACGTTTCTCTTCCATTAAAATTTCAGTTGTTAGACAGCGCTTGTGTCGTGCACTTCCTTGTGTTTCGTGTTTCCTGTTTTGCGCTGAACATGGCGAGTACGTTCCAACTAGCCCAATTGCCACCTTACTTCAGTTCATCACTAGTTCAACGGGCTCTTTTCAGTGTGTTAACCTTGACTTCAATAATCCAGCGGTCTTGTCTTCACTCATTGCGGTATGCGAATGCCGGGCGCGGGTTGCGTCTTGGCACGCAAAGCGCTCGCTGTGCCCACGAGACATTCAAGCCATCTGTGGGTGGCTTCAACCTTCGCCCAGCCATGCAAGGAGGATGTGCCGCCTGCTGCGGTCGGGGTGGTGGCGACAAAGCCGTCACTTTCGTGAGTGCCTTCGTGTTCGCTGTAGCTTTCCACTGGAATACCAACATTATTCCTAAACATCACTTCATCATTATCCTCGACGATAGTTTCTTTCACACAGCTCATGAGGTAACCATGATGGCAAAGAATAAAACAAGTCTTGTACATCTACGCTAAACGCCTTACAACTTGAAGGTTGCGCTCAGCCAACAGTGTCACCACCTCTTCTGAGTTGCGAACAAGGAAAGGATCAACCACATGCAACGCCTCTAAATGCTTCTCTAAAAAACCCGACACCACGTGTTGCCATGAGTTCCGCTCGGTAACAATAGCCCGGAATGGGACTTCAGCCTTATGGGTCTTTGCAGTGAAAAAAATCTGCAGCTCAAGACCTTTAGCAGATTTAACACCGGAATACAGGCGCTCTAAATTTAACCGCTCAAGAAGTGCCAGGGCACGCTTCTTTATCTTAGAGGCCTTTTCATTCACCAGCTTGAAGTTCTTTTCCCACAGCATCCATGGCTTCTTATTAAACAACTCATTAGGCAAGGCAACAAAACATCCTTCCCTGTCAGATACCACGACCCGAAGGTCGTTATCTACGAACCAGTCCACAAGTCCCCGCAGGTTTTGCCTGCATCCGCCTTCTCAACCCCTTTACGGATAGCTAACACAGATTCTTAATGCAATGCACATTTCCGCCTCGGGAACCTGGCGGGAAACCTCACGTGCTAGGGCCACTTTTTCAACTGGAGAAAGGTAAGGTCAAACAGAATTTTGGACCCTAACCGAAGAGTACGTTCGAAACGTTCCGGTACCTGAGTGTCCCCCAGAACAATCACACGTCCTTCACTGGTAGGTGCTTTGGGTTTTGAAGGCAGAGTCGGTAGCACGGCTTTCCAAAGGAACTCAGATAGATCATTCGATGTCCTAGTCAATTCGAAAAACAGACGCCGTTGTCCACGTATGTCCCCGATAACACTACAGCGAACACGAAGGCACTCACGAAAGTGACGGCTTTGTCGCCACCACTCCGACCGCAGCAGGCGGCACATCCTCCTTGTATGGCTGGGCGAAGGTTGAAGCCACCCACAGATGGCTTGAATGTCTCGTGGGCACAGCGAGCGCTTTGCGTGCCAAGACGCAACCCGCGCCCGGCATTCGCATACCGCAATGAGTGAAGACAAGACCGCTGGATTATTGAAGCTCAAGGTTAACACACTGAAAAGAGCCCGTTGAACTAGTGATGAACTGAAGTAAGGTGGCAAATTGGGCTAGTTGGAACGTACTCGCCATGTTCAGCGCAAAACAGGAACACGAAAACACAAGGAAGTGCACGACACAAGCGCTGTCTAACAACTGAAATTTTAATGGAAGAAACGTGTCATATATAAGCACACAGAAAAAAACCGCAAAAAACCACAAAAGAAAACAAAAAAACACAAAAACCAAACAAAAATTCTTATCCCCCACCAGGCATGTACTCATGTATACTGTAGATAGGTAATCTCAGCTTCTGTGAGAGCGATTGAAGGCTGGCTCAGGCATCTGTCTCTTGCTTTTATAATTTCAAATGCTTCAGCAATTTCACGCGTGCGCTGGTCCCTGTGCCTCATCATCACGGTGGTTTTGTTTAGCTCGGCTGCGCATCCGCACTGCCGGCAATGGAGGGAAAGATGCGTTGATGGTGTGCCTTTCAGAGAGCTAGCGTGCTCCCTTAGACGGACGTTGAGACAACGACCCGTCTGCCCAATGTACGCACCACCGCATGACAAAGGGATGGCGTACACCACTCCGCTCGCGCATTCAGTGAAACGCTTAGAGTGCTTCATAGTGCCACCTTCAGTGCTGTCAGCAGCTTGCCTCTCCTGCGCTCTTTTTAACACGAAAGTGTTTTATGCCGGGGTCCACCAAGACTTCACTGACGTATTTCCGTCACGGATATGACGTTCTTAAAATGTACACGAACATAATACAAAGAAAAAAAAAACCAGAATAAAAAGTTCCACAAACGTAGAAAATTTGGGAATCGAACCCACGACCTCTCGGTGCGCGACGATAGATCGCCGAGCGTTTAACCCCATTGCGCCACAAACGCGTTTGCAGGGGGCTACACACACGCGCCTTATATATCTAACACTCCTGCGTGTAACTGCGCTCTTGCTCGGGGCGGTGCCGCCGCCTACGAGCAGAAAAGAGAAGTACTGCATTATGACACTACCTCGCACCGACAGTGAACGCTTCGGTGGTCTCAACTCTACGACGCCTCGATGCCACCATTCGAAGGGACGCTGGCACCAAGAAGCACTACCAACGCCACCTAGGTGGCGTTCGCCCTACTCAGCACAGCGGAGCGTGGCCTCCGCAATTAGCTCTGAAAATGTTTCTGAAGTTGATCGCGGAGGCTGCAATTGCGACGCGCTATACGCGCTGATTTGACTCGGTGACGATTCAGTTACGTGCTTCGTCTTTCGCGTTGTGCTAGCGTGTGCAGCGTAGTGCAGCTTCCATATGCACCCACGGTGTTTCTCCGCTGTCTATTGATACGAGTGTGATGGCAGCGACTACGAGAACTGCGGTATTAAGCGCTGTCGAAAGACAACGACGTCGGCGAGCTAACGTCGCGCAAGTGAATTCGGTGCAGCGATGGACACGCCAGGGGGTAGCGGGAGGCCTTCGCGCGTTCACGGCTCAAGCTGAGAACTCTGCCTCTCGCTTTCCAGAAATTGACCGCAACGCGACCCTACTGGCTGCCATACACACACCGAACCAAGACCGAAATGATCGTATCTTCGCAGAAGCGACCCGCCAGCGGGACGCCGCTCGACAATACGACGCAGGATGCCCAGCACACCCACAGGATGGTCCACGACCCGCAAATCATGCACCCTTCGCTGCAGCGGACCACGAGTTCACCAAACGATTCAGTGACAACCCGTTCGGTTTAGCCTGCACCGTTTGCGAACAGTTCACATGTCATTTGCGCGATGCTCCGGCGCGTGCAATGCAGTGTCTCCGGACAATGTATCCCGGTCGCGAGTCTTTCGAAGACTTCCGCTTATGTGCCAACTGTTTCACTTTCGTGTTCTATACCGATTCCTATATCAGAGGGATCAACCACATTTTTTTTCAACTCTCGCGCAAACGCTCCCTAGCTTCTTGCCGGCGCGAAAAACAACATTCACATCATAATGACCACCAATCTTCTTCAAACGGTGGGATACCGAGTGCAGATAAGGGATAACAACGAATTTTTTTCCCCTATCCGAGGGCAGAACCACAGCATCAAGACCCTCTTCTTTTTCTTTTTTCAAGCGATGAAGCAATCGCTGTGATGTGGAAGCTAGGACCAGGCGCGGGAAACCAGCCGCTTCCAATCTGTCAACCTGCCTTAAAAAACTCTCACGTACAGTGTGAGGACAAGACTTCTTTAAAGCCGAATTGAGACAAGACGTGGCCAATCCATTCTTTACAATTTTTGAATGAGCAGAGCGATAGCTTAACAATGGTTTTGAGGAACGGGGGGAATAAGACCAGCAAACATGATCCCTCTGGAACTGTAATGAAAGATCTAAGAATTGCAAGACATTGTCTCTTGGGATTTCAAAGGTAAAGCACAGACCTTTGCCCCTTTGTTTAAACATACTTAAGACCTGGATCATGGACGCCATAAAATTGACGCGATCGACAAACACCAAGTAGTCATCGACATATCTAAAAGCATGTCGTGCAACACCCTCGAAATCTTGTTCAAGGGCACGGTCCACTTTTCCAAGACATATATTACTTAATACTGGGGCTACCCTTGACCCGATACAGATGCCCGATTTCTGTACAAACAGACTCTGCCCAAATGAAACAACTGTAGAGCATAGGTAAAACCAAAGTAGCTCTAAGAAGCTTTCCACTGGAATACCAACATTATTCCTAAACATCACTTCATCATTATCCTCGACGATAGTTTCTTTCACACAGCTCATGAGGTAACCATGTGGCAAAGAATAAAACAAGTCTTGTACATCTACGCTAAACGCCTTACAACTTGAAGGGTTGCGCTCAGCCAACAGTGTCACCACCTCTTCTGAGTTGCGAACAAGGAAAGGATCAACCACATGCAACGCCTCTAAATGCTTCTCTAAAAAACCCGACACCACGTGTTGCCATGAGTTCCGCTCGGTAACAATAGCCCGGAATGGGACTTCAGCCTTATGGGTCTTTGCAGTGAAAAAAATCTGCAGCTCAAGACCTTTAGCAGATTTAACACCGGAATACAGGCGCTCTAAATTTAACCGCTCAAGAAGTGCCAGGGCACGCTTCTTTATCTTAGAGGCCTTTTCATTCACCAGCTTGAAGTTCTTTTCCACAGCATCCATGGCTTTCTTATTAAACAACTCATTAGGCAAGGCAACAAAACATCCTTCCTTAACTTCATATCTACCCTTCATATTTGTTTTGTCTTTCATGTTTCCACTGTGCATACGTATTAATTTCACGGTTTAAGTATATAGATTTTTTTTTCATAAGTTGTCTGTGTAGTTGTATTACGGGTGGTGGCGTTATCTATGTCCCGTTTTTGTTTTTCGTGTGTGTGTGTGATCATACCCCACATCTAATACTCCCGCACGAGGGCCTTTTGGGATATTGTAAATACATTAAAAAAAACTGACGCTCCGTTACATATTCGCCTAACACGACTCCAAGCCGAAAACCATCGCCTTTCTTTCTGCCCAGTCGATGCATTTATCCTCTCCCTTCCCCTTCCGAATGCTTTCAGACCTTACGCGGATTTGCAGGGCCTCCAGGATCGGAGGCCTTGCACGCTTCCTGCACCTCTCCTCGTTTTTCATTGACACCGTGATAGGCGGATCTTAAAGCAATAATGATGTAGTGAGGTAACGTCATAGTGACGTCATGAATATATTATGGTAACGAAAACAAATTGCGATATCTGAGCTACTAATGACATCATATGGTTACGTCATCGCGTGATGATTTTTTGCGGTCAATCGTGTTGACGTACACGCCGCGGGACGACGGTCGACGCTGACGGTGAATTTTCTCACCTGGTGAGGCATCGAAGGATTTCGGCTCGATAAACATACGTACATTGTATTCTCTCAGGCTTTGGACTGCTACAGATCATAGTTTTCGTTATCCAGTATAGTTTAAATGTGTCGTGTGGAGCCGAGCCCAATATTAGGAATTCAGTGACGAAGAGTAGCAGCTGCCTTAGGAGGTGTTTCTTATAGTCCCGAGGGGTCACTCCCATATCAATTTGGAACTATTCGCGACGGGAGCATAAAAGGTATTTTGTACTTCGATACTTTGATTGGTTTACCGCCATTTTCGCTAATGGGAAACTGGAAGTAATCCTACGAGAATTACTGAAATTGCTTGGTTTAACGGGAGCGGTGAAAAACGGCAAAAAGTTGGCAAAGCAGGAAGCAGAAATAGCATTTTATCCATCACTTTTAACTCTACTCTTAATACTTCCGACCACGAAACCCCTGTACGTGTAGAATTATTATGCACGGATCAATCACGTGTGGATTTTTTTCGAGGAAAATACAACGCTTTCGTTATGCTGCCATGGGCCCTTCAAAACAAATTCAACTGATATTTTGAGATGGAAAAGAAAACAACGTTAAAAAATGAACTACGCGCCCCTATCAGTCTCTGTTCCACGTCTGAACTATAAATAACAAGTATCCTATTGCCTACTGAAATACGTAAACAAAGTCAATGAGGAAAACAGGCCGTGAAACACGTCTTGTGATATCACTGCAGAGTAGTTTTCGTGAGCTAAAAATGTACTCAGCACTTCGTACACAGCAATGTTCCGGTTGTTCTTACAGATGAAATCTCGATTAAATGCTCCAGTAAATGTTCATCGTACACGTTTGTGTACTCCGTGTATGTGTGTGCATGTGGGACGCAATTTTCACCTCGATTGCTCACGCAGCTGATTGACCGGCACGGCAACGGCTTCCTCACCTTGGATGAGCTGCGCCGATTCTTCGCCGCGTTCGACGAAGAAGGTCTGACGGACGAGGAGATCGAAGAGTTTATACGTGAGGCCGACACGGACGGCGACGGCAAAATAAGCTACGACGAGTTTGTGGCTCTGATAACGTCGATGTATTCATGGAAATAAAATTCTTTTATTCATCGTTTATACAATAATATTAATAATAATAATAATCATATATGTGTTCTTACGTGCCAAAGCCACCATAAGATTATGAAGCATGCCGCGCTGGAGAGGTCCGGAAATTTTGACCATCTGGTGTTCTTTTACGTGCACTGTCATGGCACAGAACACGGGCCTCTACGATTTCACCTTCACCGAAATCCGGGATTAGACATCCTATCTATAAGCTACTGACATCTACGAGTTCACTTGTATACAGTTCTAATTATTACGCCGCCGTATTATGCAGGGTGCCCCAGCTATCTTTAGCCAGAGTTTGAAAATATGCCGACACACTCAATGACGTCGCCACCAAATGCATTTTGCTTACTGTTGCATAGAGTAAGCCACAATATTTTTATGTTTACCGCTTAATTGCTTATTTAGGCATGTGTAACAAACATTTCAACTAAAGAATCTAGTCGAAACGTTCTATGGAAGAAGCTGTAAATCTGCTTGCAAACCATTCGAATAGACAGTTTCCAACTATATATCTGTTAACTGTGTTTTTCTACTTATTACAGATGCCCGCGAAATACGAAAAATTTCGTCATCTCCCCGTAAAGGGAACCCTGAGTATTATACGAAGCAGCCATGAGTCGACTTAGAAGTCTGTAAATGTTTTATTTTGTTCATCACTGTTCATGGTCCTTCTATTCGAGGTTCCCCTGATGTTGTTACTCGTCATGTGTGACTTTAAGCTCAGGGGAACGGTTCCCCTGATGTTATTACTCGTCCTGTTAAGCACAGGGGAACGTTTTCCCTTAAGCATCGTTCATCCGTAAAGTATAAAGTTAATGGCTCTTGCTGCAAAGGTTGCGGCTTGAAGTTTGAGAATGCGATGTCAACGCGCCCGTTTCTCTTCGACTTCGCCAGCCCGCCGCTCCGGATCGGCTGGGACACTGGCTACTTGGACGCGACGCCGGGGAGACAGGCCTCGTTCATCAACTGCTTCGCATCAGCTGCTTCGCATCGATTTATGGCGTAGTGGGTACCTTGCATAATTTATGGCGTAGTGGGTACCTTGCATGAGAGAGAGAGAGAGAGAAAACTTTTATTTGTGAAGGCCTCAAGGATTATCCTCGTTGGGTGGAGCCCTTAGTTCAGGGCCCCATTGGCTCGCGCCACACCACGTGCCCGCTGGATCAGCCGACGCTGCTCCTGCGGCTCTGAGCTGGTCAGCGCAGTCTCCCAAGAGGATTGTGAGGGTGAAGGAATACGGCGGCAGCCCGGTGGTTGTGGACATTCCCAGGTGCAGTGATACACCGTGGGCTTCGCTCCACAATAGGGACAGTATGAGGGATATTGTGTGGGGTGGAAGAGATGAAGGATGTAAAGGCAGGGGAATGAATTAGTCTGAAGCTGCCGCCAGGCAACAGCGTCTTCGGTTGAGTGATTTGTGTGGTGGTGGGAAGTACATGCGGCTTTGTCGGTAGTGTTGTAGCGTTTCAGTGTAGTTGAGTGGTGCTGTTGGTGCATCGTCTGGGTTGGACAGCTCTTCCGATGCATGAATGACGATGATTTATGGCGAAGTGAGTACCTTGTATGATTTATGGCGTAATGCGTACCTTGCCATTAGGATTCCTCCACGTCCACTTGTGAGTAGTGCTGAGGATCAGGTAACATCAGATCTGTTGAAAGACGGTGGAGAGATTATGTTAGAAAAACTGGCCACCCTGTATACGAAGTGTCTCTCGACGGGGAGAATACCAGAATATTGGAAGAATGCCAACATCAACTTGATCCATAAGAAAGGGGACCTCAAGGACCTCAAAAATTACAGGCCCATCAGCTTACTGTGCGTTGTCTACGAGCTATTTACAAAAGTAATTGCTAACAGAATTTATACGACATTAGACTTCAATCAACCAAAGGACAAGGCAGGATTTCGTACAGGCTTCTCAACAATAGACCATATTCATACTATCAATCAAGTGATAGAGAAATGCGCGGAATACAACCAACCCTGTACATAAACTTCATAGATTACGAGAAGGCATTTGATTCGGTGGCGGCATCAGCAGTCATGCAGGCACTGCGGAATCAGGGCATCGACGAAGCCTATATAAACATAATGGAAGAAATCTACAGCGGATCCACAGCCACTATAGTCCTCCATAAAGAAAGCGACAGAATCCCAATAAAGAAGGGCGTACGGCAGGGAGACACGATCGCTCCAATGCTATTCAACGCGTGTTTACAGGAGGTTTTCAGGGCCCTAGGTTGGGAAGAATTAGGGATAAGAGTTAATGAAGAGTATCTCAGTAACCTGCAATTCGCTGATGACACTGCATTGATGAGTAACGCGGGAGACGAATTACAGCTCATGATTACTGAACTGGATGCGGAAAGTAGAAGAGCAGGTCTGAAAATTAATATGCATGAAACTAAAGTAATGTGGAACAATCTTGGCAGAGAACAGCGCTTTGCGATAGGTGGCGAGACACTGGAAGTTGTAAAGGAGTACGTCTGCTTAGGACAGGTATATATAGTAACCGCGGAGCCGAAGCATGAGAGTGAAATAACTAGAAGAATAAGGAGCACTAACAGACAATAATGCCAAGGAAAGTATAGGGGATGTTATTGGTAGTAAATGTAAGGTAAATGTGAAGAAAGAAATGTGGACGAAAAGATAACTTGCCGCGGGCAGGGACTCGCCGTCCTGGCTACTGGCGGCGCTGACTGACGCTCCCACGATTAAGTGTACATAGATACCCTCTAAAGTGGACGGGGGGATGGCCGCCGCGGTAGCTCAGTTGGTAGAGCATCGGACATGTTATTCGAAGGTCGCAGGTTCGGTCCCTGCCCGCGGCAAGTTATCTTTTCGTCCACTCTTCTTTCTTCACATTTGCCTTACATTTACTACTAATAACATCCCCTATACTTTCCTTGGCATTATTGTCTGTTAGTGCTCATTATTATTGTGTATAACAAAGAAAAACGAGCCCTTAAAATTAACACTTCTTTCCTTAGAAGAATAAGGATGGGATGGGGCTCATTCGGCAAGCATTATCAAATCATGAATGGTAGTGTACCACTATCCCTCAAGAGGAAGGTATATAACAGCTGCATCTTACCGGTACTTACCTACGGAGCAGAAACCTGGAGACTTACAAAGAGGGTTCAACTTAAATTGAGGACGACGCAGCGAGCGATGGAAAGGAAAATGATAGGTGTAACCTTAAGAGACAGGAAGTGAGCAGAGTGGGTCAGGGAACAAATGGGGGTTAAGATTATCATTGTTGAAATCAAGAAGAAGAAATGAATATGGGCCGGGCACGTAGCACGTCGACAGGATAATCGGTGGTCATTAAGGGTAACTGACTGGATTCCAAGAGATGGCAAACGCGTGAGGGGAAGACAGAAAATTAGGTGGATAGATGAGATTAAGAAGTTTGTTGGTATAACGTGGCAGCAGAAGCTCAAGACCGGGTCGATTGGCGGAACATGGGAAAGGCCTTTGCCCTGCAGTGGGCGTAGACAGGCTGATGATGATGATGATGGGCACCTTGCATGATTTATACTAGAGCACGAGCCGCAATGGAGCGAGCGCTCTATTGCACGTCAGGCAAACATTCATTTCTGCGCATCATGCGCGAGCTCTCCGTTCGTGCGAAAACTTCGTTCTCTTCTTTCTTCCATATATCTAGTGGCACCGTTTTCTCAGGCAAACATTCCTTTCTGCGCACCATGCGCGAGCTCTCCTCTCGTGCCAGCACTTCGTTCTCTTCTCTATTCTAAACATATAGTGGCCAGCGGGGCACTGGTCACGCCGGGGGGAGAGGCCTCGTTCATAAGCTGCTTCGCATCTAAAAACTATCATCATAAACGCGTATGTGCCACAGAAATTAGGTAAATTCAACTACCAATCACTGGTCAGCCAATAATGAAGGAGGCATCAGTTAGCCCAATAAATGGCTGCGAAGCGACGGCGGCGAGCCGAAGACCCCGAATACATACAACGAGAGAATACTATAGGGAACGGGAAAGGCAACGGCGGCTGGGAGAAGACCCCGAAGCGATTGAAGGCCTACGCCAACGAGAACATGGCCGTAGATCTATGAAGTGCGAACGCCATGGTTTCAGCGTGAGGTTCTGTCCCTGCAGTTTGGACATGCGTGTCGCGTCTGTGACTGTCTGTGGTTTAATTCGAACCTCTCTGCGCTGAGCATCAACGAAGAAACAACCTAGCCAAAGCATAGAAACGACCTAGAAGCAACCTGGAAAACACCAGATTAGTCTTCAGAATCGTCCATTTGCACTGTTTCAAGCCTTGCGCAAGGCTTCGTGCAAGCTTCACCAAGTTTTTTCTGCTTACTACAGATGCCCGCGGAATACTAAAATATACCACGTGACATGCCCTCCATCGCGGCTATGCGTGCCGCGATTGCAGTGCTGCCAAACGTGCCGCGTAGAAACGATATGCTTCCCTCGCGTCGGTTCATGACAGTGATAAGCAGGCGCAGCGGTTATCGCTTGTGTTGTCGCTGGCAAAACGTGCATCGCACATCTATCGTCGCTATATCTTTCTGAGGCTACTCACAAGGCCAATGTTCGCTTGCACGGAGAACGTTAGGGAGCACCGAAATCACGGCGCGTATAGGCGCGCTAGCGGTCTTGTCACGTGGTATTATTATTTTTATTTTTTTCATTTCGTAGGCATGTGTAGTAAGCAGGAAAACGATAATAATGAACAGGTAAAAAGTTATAAGCTGTCTAGCCGGACAATTTTCAAGCTGATATACAGCTTTCTCATTGGAATTCTTTGCCCAGCAACGTTGTTTCAAAAGATAGTTAACCAAGAACGACAGGCCTGCGCGGAAAGCGCAGCACAGTCACAGCGAAAGCTGAAATAGCGGCATTTCTAGAGGCCGTTATAATCTCTCTTTGGGGCTACTGATACAAGTACACTGGAAAGGTACCCACTGCCCCATAAATCGTAATTTTCGTGAAGTTGGGAAGCACCCACTATGCCGTTATTCGTCATTCTGCGGAGAAGCGAGGTACCATCTGTGACGCATTACGTGCACTTTGTTGATGCGACGCCTGATGGCGATGAAGAATTATGGCTGGGCCCTTTTTAATGGGTTGGACGCTTTAAACGATCCACTAGTTATGTTATTCGCACTGTGTGACGCCCGGTCGTTATTTCACTCTCCCACCCCGCGATATAACATATGTTACCAGGAGAAAGAGAGAGAAAGAGGGGGGGGGGGGGGAGAACTTGATTGAGACCCTGAGGATATCGATCATGGGGGCCTTATGGGCTTGCTTGGCAACCAATAGAAATGCACTTACGAAGAGCCCACATCGCTATAAATCATCATAATTTTTGTGAAGTAGGGAAGAAGCCACTATGCCATTTTTCGTCATTCTGCTGAGAAGCGCGGTACCCGCTAAACACCTGTAAGGCATTATGTGCCCTTTGTTGATGCTGTGCCTGATGACGATGAAGAATTATGGCAGAGCCCTTTGTAATGGGTTGGAAGCATTCAACAACCTACTCGTTGCACAAGTTGCATTGCGTGACGCCTGGTTTCAGAATTCGTGTTGTGTGACGCCTGGTTGTTATTTTACTCTTCTGGCACGCTACATTACACATGCTAATGTGGTTCCTTGACTACATGAAGCCTGTATAGGGTCTTCTTGCGAAGGAGCGTCAAGCACCGGCATGTCTCTGAGGTAGAATATTGGGCTCAAACGCAGTGGGCCCAGGTTCAAACGCCGTTCCATCCTGGATATTTTTTTTCTTATTTTCTTTATTTTTCCAATATCGTGCGACAGCGGTTACGGACACCGGCGACGGCGGCGGCGGACAACTATTACGGCGCCGAAAACAGCTATTGTTGCGATGTGATACAGCTTTTGCTGTAAAAAATATGTGACTTACAGTCGTCAACATGCATATGGTCGCCTCGTCATAGATTGCGTTGGCACAATTTTCAACTCTGCATAGAAATTGCTTGGGGCAATTGAAAATTTTCTGAAGGGGGTAGTTGAACCCCCTCAAACACTGCCTCGCCCCGGTCCCCTCTGATATCTAAGCGAGTGGTTCTCAAGTGGGGGTCCGCGGACCTTCTGGTGTCCACGGACACGCACTTGAGCCATTTCTAAGCCCTTTCTGAGGGTCCGCGAAAACCATCCTCGAGAAAAAAAAAAAAAAAAAAAGCCGTTTTCTGAAGGCACACTATGTCCAGTGACAGCGGCCCCTTCTGATTTTTGGTATGCTCCACCACATAACGGTTTTGCTTTGCGGCGGAGCTACCTTGAGTTTTTCCTTCTCCATGAGATGGCTTTAAAGCTTTCATTGCCATTTTCTACGACATATGCTTCTTGCAGGCTTGCATATCCGAAAAGCGAATGCGGTTGCAGACCGCACAACTTAGTGACAAGCTGCTGAGATCTAATTGGTGTGACACTTTAGTTTGACAATTCTGTGCCAGGGTGAAAGAAAGGGCACCTATTTCACGCTGCATGTGTTAATTAATGACCCCCCCCCCTCACTCCCACCATCTTTCTTTGCCTCTCACTGCAAGGGGTTTGTCATCACTTCCACCAGTTCACAAGGTGCCCCCGTAACATCCATGACTGAGAACCACTAATCTACGCCAACGCGCCTTAGTTTTCTTTAGAGACATTTAGCGGCCAAACTCTATTGAGGTAATGACGGCTTGCAACGGCCCGGACACTAATGAACGCGTGCCCGAAGAATGAAAGGAGGAAATGGCGAAATATGAACCCAATATTCTTGGAATGAAAAGAAATGCAGAAGCTCGGGTCCGCGCAGACAATAAAGGCTGTTCTCACAGCCGAAACGTCGTCGCGAACAATATCGGTTTCTTGAGAGAAGGTGTGAAAATTGGACATCTATCGTGTAATCCTCGCAAGGCCTCCTTACTTGCCGTTTTGCAAAGAGGCCACACAAAGTGGCACGCGGACGCCTCTTCGTTGCATCACTGAAACTGGTAATCAGCAAAGCCACTTAGTCTTTTCAAAGTACAATGTCTGGACTTTCAGTTAAATGAAGATAAATTATTGGTACAGCTAGAGGGTTACACCATTTCCGCTTGTTCTAATTGGAGCTGATACACAGTTTAGCGAGGTGGCAAAGACACCCGACGATTTTGTCAAAGGCAATATTTTTATGTCATTGCAATAAACTTTGTAGAATGGTTTTAGAATGTTCTATTTTATTAGAAGATAGATTTTTCAGAAAAGCTCCATCACAGTCAGGGTCCTGTCATTTTTCGCATATGAACTTTATGTCGAGGCGCAAATATATTCTGGCACCTGAAATGTCGTTGACGCGACTAGTTAACAAAAAAATCGTTAATCAACTTTTTAATTATTGACTTTCGTTGCGTGCTTTATATTAGAAAGTTGTGGGGCAGATAATTTACGGCATACCCATTTCTTTTTATAAATCACAAAAGTTGCATGTCGCGGGAGATATTCATAAGCGAGTTTCAAGGGTGACATCGAAACTGATCGCGCCCGGCGCGCACAAAGCGCGGCGGAACATGGGAACGACCCGTGACAGGGAAGTGACCAAATTTGAATGAAAGAGCTTCGAAGCAGAATCTAGTCAGAAAAATCGGCAAGCATTTTGAAATACACAAGTAGACAGCTGAATGTTTGCGTGCGATGGGTGGTGCTTATCAGTTTCTTTCTTAAACTATAGACCGTTTTCACTGGGCGAGGAGGAGCTGTCTGGCAACTCGCGTTTTCCTCCTTTCTGGTGTCTGGCAACTGGCGCTTTCTTCCTTTCCGGTGTGTGCAAACATAGGCGCGCGCAGGGTTCCCCATCAGGGGCGGGGGGCGAAGTTTCATCGCAGCGCCCCCCCCACCCTACTAAGTCAATGTATGGGGCAGATTTTGCGCCCCCCCCCCTTCTAAGGTGATTATGAGGGTCAATGTACGGGGCAGATTTTGCGCCCCTCTTCTTAGGTGATTGGGGGGGCGGCCGCCCCCCCTGCCCCCCCCCCCCCCCTGTGCGCACGCCTATGTGTGCAAACGGCTTAAAGTGCGCGTGCCGGTATACGCAAAACGGCTTCGTACGTGCGCGTGGCCATGCGAAAGCGAGTGTTTGCGCATTTGCGCAAGCCAGTGGGTTGCCAGATTAGAGACATGCCGCCCGCAAAGCAAAATGGCGGCGCCCACGAGAATATCGTCTATAACGGGGCGTGTAAAAAGCTGTTCCGCCTGTCTGCAAGAAGCGCCGCGGTGGCTGCCCCCGGAAATTTATGCTTACCAGACAAAGAAAGGATTCATATTGCGGTTTTCTTGCGCACAGTTCGAAAGAACCGGATGAGCACCAAATACTACGCGCAAGAGTAAGGTGATGCGCTGGCACAAGTGAGATGACTTTGCAGCTTTTCACGAAAACATACGGCCGCGAGGCGCCTTCACTCAGGTTTCGCCACTCTCTTGTCGCGGCTACTTCCGGTCTGACGTAATGAAATGGTCACGCTTCGTGAACATCGGGCGCGAGAAGTTTCGATTTCGGCCCCGAAATTCGATGACGAATATCTCGAACTACGTGCAAATTTTGTGATTTCTAAAGAATTGGGTATGGCATAAATTGGAACGCACTACAACTGTCTAATATAAACATCTGTCATCAAACAAATAATTAAAAAGTTAATAACTAGTTTTTGTTAATTCATCGCAAAAGTGTCATTTTAGCTGCAGCAATGTATTTCGGCCTGGACGTCGAGTTTACGTGCGAAAACTGCAGGAGGCTTACTGCCATAGGATTTTTATAAAAAATCTGTATTACCTAAAAAAACACACCTTGTATATGGTGTTTAATATTTGCATTTTTGTCATTCGCCACTGTTGTGTTGCTTTGTAACACTGTTAAAAACTGTCATAGATTGTATAATTACTGTACTCCAACTGTTCACGAAAATACGTTCGTGTAAAATCCCGGTTGCGCAATTCACTGCTGCCACTTTAACATGCGGACTAATTGGGCACCTCAAGCTGCCGCGATGCAGCTCATATCGTAGATTCCGCCATTGAAATTTTGCGATTCCAACAAACTAATAAATAAAGAAAGAAAGCCCCTGGGTGCTTCCCAGTTCGCCGGCATCGGCCTGACTCGGCCTTCGATCGAATGGGTTCCAAAGCCAAAGTTATGATTAAGCCAAAAAGAGTCACAGTTTCACCGCAAGGGCGAAGCAATGAATGCGATAGCTACAAACTGAAATGTTATACGAAGTGAGGCTGGAAGCTGACTCTTTTGGATCCGATCTCGCATAACTCTATAAAACGCTGGTTTAAGATAACACAGCCGCTCGAGGGAGACATGCTCTTTCCACGCAGTCTCTTCGCGTTGAGAGCGCAACACGCAGAAGGGTATACGAGCTGCGAGCTGATGGCCGCCGAGACAGCGCGTGCGCCAGCGATCGCGACCGCGCCCTTCGAATCCGAGTTCAAAGTTGCTGCTCAAGAGACAATTCCCCCCCTCCTCCACCCCCACCTCCCTTCGCGTTTTTTCATGCTCGTTCAATAAGGGCGGGGCGTTTCCTTTCTGCTTCGACCGCAGGTCTGCCAGGCGGCCTCCGAGCGGAGGCCGCCTGGCAGACCTGCGCCCTCCGAGCGACGGAGATGGTCCGGCTGGTTTGATCTCAGCTTCAGCCGCGTTCATCGCTCCCGCTCGCGCGCTTTTACCCGCGGTAGAACATACGATGCGTGGGGGATCTTATCGATTTGGAGATTATACGGGACATGACGGCAAAAAACCCTCGATAGTGTCCATGTAATTCCTACCACAATAAAACGCCAGGCCTGTGCGAAGCACGCAGCGGCAGCGGCAATTTACTTTCTTCAGATTTACATAATTACTACAATATAACACCCCCTATACTTTCCTTGGCTTTCTTGTCTGTTAGTTCTAATTAATCTTGTCCTTAATTGTGCGACTAAAAGGGCTAATGGAGGATCAGCAATGAAACGACAGATTGTTTTCGCACGTACGGGACATTTAAAAGGTTGCGAATGGTTGTTGTATACAATTGTAAGGATTGCCTCTTCGGGCAAAGTATGCTCGCTTCACTACGAATACGTGAGGGTGTGGAAAAGCTATGGCATAAATCGTGAGCACTTACAACCTCTAATCTTTCATGCTTTTACTATGCCTGTGCGATTAGATCCTATTGTAGTTTAGCACCAGCCTAATATTTATTTTTTCGCGCATCACGTTAATATTGTTTAAATATTCAAGAAATAGTCGTATTTACTAAGAGTGACCATGTGATTCGAAGGCCGAATCAAATTAGGTCTAGTAGAACCTATTACATTGGACATCGGAAATTTTGGAATGCTCAGAAACTCCTGTAGCCGTTATCAAGGTTCTTGGTTTTGCACAAAATTAACTACCTATACCAGCGCCTCCTCTATTTTTCTGTGCCTGGGCGAAGGAGCGGAGCGCAATGGGAACCCATCGTCGGCGTTAGTGCGGCGTTTAGCCGCCGGGCGCCGCCACCGTAGTAGACCTGCCATCGCGTCGTCGCTCGCGGAAACGAATGCCGTGGCTGCATTCGGAGCTGCTATATGGTTCAGTTTTCGGCTGTATTCGCGGTGTTTAAAGTATAATTAAAACTTGTAAGCTGTAATCATGAAGCACTTGTCGTCCTGGGCAACCAGCCCATTTCGAAGGCGCGTGTCTTTCGCGGCTATTTGATCGAGACGCTCGCGCGTCGTCTGCTAGCCCGATTCCAGAGAGCGCATGCCAGTGATGCGCGGGAAATTGTTTTGTCACCGTTACGTTCGTTTGACTGAGAGTCGATTATTGACTGTCTGAAAGTCTATTTTCGAAAGCAGCATTTGCCAAGAGCTAATACTGAAAGCTTGGGCGCTTAAAGTTCCCCGATGCGTGCTACCGTCTACTGGTGTAGCACACTATACGCAAGCCTGGAGTTCATGCGCTAAATAGCATGAAATGTCACTAGACTGCTTCCAGAAATATACGCGATCGCCGGCTCCCTTCGTAAAGCTTTTGAGAATTACATTTGTTACAACCGGGCGCTACTGCATCCTTCTTAAGCCGCCGCTTCTTATATTCTATGAAATCTTCACGTCGTAAACGACGGCTGCATATTCTAGTGTAGTTTGAAGATCAGGGGCGTAGCCAGAGGGGGGGGGTTCAACCCCCTCCCGAAATTATTCACTTTTGCTACACACACATACAAACGCACGCACGAACATACATAAAGTATGGTTGAACCCTCCCCCTCCCCCTTTCGAAAAAAAATTTCTGGCTACGGCCCTGTTGAAGATGTATTAGGAGACCAATTATCCCGCCTAATTACTGCAAGCCGCCTTTACCGAACACCATCGGCAGCTGCAATTTCATGGAACGACAGCCGAACAGTGTATTAAGGCGAAAGCCTTAGATGCCTCATCAAACGCGAAAATTGACGGTCGGCGGCGTCAGCACGAGTGATGCAAAAAGTAATTACGTGATGACGTGATCATATGACGTCACAGATAATAAAATTTTGTGACATCATCGTGACGTCCCATCACGTGACGTCGTCATATTACATCTTCGCTTGGTCAAAATGAGCCGATCACTGAGGCAGCGCATGCCTCCGCTGATGTGCAGAAAGCTTGCACTCCCTTCGATCCTTGAGGCTGTAAGAAAACCACGTTAGGCGCAGAAATATCTCGAAGGGAGGCAGGAAATGTTCAATAAATTGACTAGAAGAAAAAGAAGAAGATGGCTTTCGTCTTTCAGTCGTCTTAGATGAATGCATAAGGGACCCTGTGCGATTTTTTTTCTTTATCAATAAAGGGAAATAAAAAATACAATCGTGATCGATTTCTTTCAGTTTCATTTGCAGAGTGGAACACCAGTATGACATACTAAGGCATTGGGGCGGTTGCCATAGCCTGAAATAGAAAATAAAACGCGAATACTGTCAACCTCGAGTGCAAGTATCGAACCGGCAGCACGGCCTGACAGACTGCCTGCGTAATACGTACAGCGGGGATGGAAAGACACGCGAACATGCGGCATCTGTATTCTTTGCTGTTTCGCATTTATTTTCAAGTGGTTATAGTCTGGATGATTGATGAAAAGACGACGCCATCCATGACACAATAAAAGATCATCTAGCATCTTTTTATTGCCACCATAGTTAGAGCGTAATAAAAAACAGCGCGTCGTTATGTTCGCGTTTCTTTCCAACCCCCCTGTACCTGTGAAAGCCTGCAAGAAGCACAAATGCAAATAAACTCGGATGCAAACACGAATTCGTGAGCTTCGTGATACGGGCGGCCGTTCAGCGCCAGCTTCCCGTAGTCTACTTGCACAGCGCCACCACGAGGCAGCGGCGCGCGGACGCGGAGCGCGCGCTCGACGGCCCGAGCAGAGCGTTCGCCCAGGCACTGAAAAATAGAGGAGGCGCTGCCTATACTAATAGCTGCATTGAATTCATCAAGTACTACAACGACAGAAAACTGTACCAGGCTACACTCGTGACACTATAGTATAGTAATGGTTAGTAAAGTATGGGGTTGAAAAAGAAAGTACGCAAGAGGAAGCAACAAAATCAACATAAACGTTCACTGTCCACTTTCCTTCTTTCATTCCTCGGGTTGTCCTTCGGAATCCTGTTGGTTTGCATGAGTCCACTCGCTCCCAGTTTGCAAGGAGTAAATCCTTGAACTAACCATACTACGTCTCCGGAGAACGTTGCACACTTCGAGGATGAGGAAACTTGCACTGAATTACGGCAACGAACAAAACGAATTGCATACAGAGCGAAAGCGAGAGAAGGAGTGGCACTGCGCCGGTTGTTAACATCTTGTATACATCTGTCCTAGTAATTGCTCCGGATAGCAGTCTTGTTCCATGTCTGACCCAAGCCCAACCTAACTGACGCGTCTACAAGCATCGGTCCGCTTCATGTTCTCGCTTAGGCCACAAGGCCTGCAGTAGGTAGGGCGCAAATGTTTAAATAAAAATACGTGAAACTAAATAATCGCTTTGACGAGACCTGTAAATTTCCACGAGGCAGGCTACCATAGAATTAAATTAAACGCTACAAGTAGGTGCGCGATTGGCGCTTTAGTATTAATAACAAAGAAACAGGCGTTCTTTTAACAGCCCGTGCAACACAAGTTGAAACATCGCTGTCACGGGTGCGAATTATGTTCCATCATTCCAAGGAATCCCATTTCGCGAGTGAAAGTTTTCTTATTTCATATAAATCCGCCGGCCTCTACTTCAAAACATAATAAGTGGATGTATGAAAAAAAGAAATACGTCGAGACGTTTTTGCTACATGGGCCTCCGTGATAAATACGGCGCTGAGAAAAGCTATACATACGCGAAACAAAGCTTATTCAATTTCAAATCTCGCAAGACGGATGGCACCGCTACGGACCGAAATTCCTAACATCTCCATGCGGTAGCATGGGATCTCATACCGAGTTATCGTCGTAGAAGTGGCAGGACTGCAGCTACCTCTGCGTTATAGAATCACCTTACCTGTATAGTGAACGTTCGTGATCCAATCGTCTTTACAGGTGATTTATGTAGCATAAACTAGGATTGTAACTTCATTGTTAACACGACAGTTTTTTACAAACAATAGGTACGAAATTAAACAGTCGGACTCTCTTACGTGCACCACCCTGTAACATTGGGCAAGACTTAAAACACGTCCAGTGCGATTGTTCCCGTCTGACGCAGAGCGATAGATTATGAATCAACCACTTCAACTGCGACGCGACTTGACCTTGGAGCTGCGGCGCCTTCTCTGCTGATGGTAAAGTAGCGACTATGCTATGCGCAATACGAGAAAGCTGATGGTGTATTTGAATTCTATACAGGTTAATAAAACTCCATTAATAACATTTTTCTATGCGTATGCGTAACTGTACACGTTTTGTATATGTGATCATTGTGCGTACCACAGTCCACATGCGACTCCTGGAGTAGCAAGCTGGGCGGTGAACATGACAACGTCTCCAAAGTAATCCCCCAAAAATGATTCTCAATTTATGCCGGGGTCCACCAAGACTCCACTGACGTCATTTCCGTGACGGAATTAACGTCAGTAGGTATGCACGTCAGCAGCTCACAAAGAAAAATCAGAAAGAAATTTTTCTCCCACTTGTTCACGTTGTTCGTGTTGAACTTACTTCACTGACTACATGTTGGGGCGCCTCGCATCGTGACCATCACCATCCAACGTTTTTAGTGTTTTGTTTCAATACATTGTCTTTTTTAGGTTGCATTGTGCCGTGTAACCCCCCCCCCCCGCGCTCTACGATAACTGAGTGTACACTCTGAGGAGGAGAAAAAGAGTCCTCTGACTTTTTTTATGGCTACACGTGACTGTCGCATGTATAACCCTTTATAAAGCGACACTAACTCTCCTTTGGAAAGTCGTGCTTCCCACGACTCTTCTAAAGACAGTCTCTCTAAATAGTTATACATGTGCAAGTCATATACGTAGGCAAAAAAAGGTGTCAAAGGACTCCTTTTTTTTGGAGTACTTTGAGAACATTCAGGGCTAACCCCATCCTCGACACAGCCTAGTGAGCCGCAAAGACCAGTGGTGTCCTGCACTAAGGACCCCACCCACTGACCTTCAATTTCTCTTCATGCAATGAACGTGTGCTGCTGCTACATCTACTACTACTACTACCACCACCACCATCACCACCACCACTACTACTACTGCTACTACTACTAATACTACTACTACTACGACTAATACTAATACTACTAACTACTTCAACTACTACAACTGCTACTACTACTGCATCAATGCTATATGAACGTCTCATCTCGTAGAAACCACGCACTCATCATAACAACGCCATTGCCGATCATTACAAAAACAGTCTGTCAAAGAATATGACACAACCCACAAGTCCTACAACCACTTTTACTCACGTAAATAAATAAGAGCTCTTGTTGTCATTTGCAGACGAAGTTGTCTTTTTTTTTTCTGTGCGACAGACGACGACTTTGATGAGTTTAAGAAATCCCCTTCAACCACGCCCGCAGTAAACGCTGCCGGGTCAAATGCCATGGTTAATGGCTCTTTTTGGCCGTAATTTGAGACTTCCAGCGAACCGCCGCCGCTCCACCATTACTGCCAAATGTAGTCAGCTGTGCCTGTGAACTTCCGTTAAGTCTAATCCAGAACAGATGATTGCGCATTGAGGCTTGAGCGCGTAAAAATTCGGTTGCTACGCCACCGAGACGATATTGCTGACGGTTGAACGATTGACAGCTTTCCATTACCGTAACACCGGCCTCTCATGCAGTCATCCACAATAAATGCTTGAGATATACCAGTCTATAATGTGTATACTGTGCAATACCATTAATGTCGGAGTGGCACGCTGCCCTACATTTAACACTATTACTTTGACAATGCAACACGCAAATTTCAACCTACCGGCCAATCAGCGATGCAATATTGAATTTAGCCATAGTTATTAGGCGACAAGTGAAGGTAACTGACTACTGCTTAGAACATTGTACCGCAAGCTGTAGTGCGGTACTTTCCTATACCGCCAGTACTGCCATCTAGGAAAACCATCAGTCTGATCACGTGACAAGTGGTCTGCCTTGACAGGTGTCACGTGTCAAGACAAAGCATTTGTCTGCCGACTAAAAATTTGTCTGCCGAAAATGTACCGACTAAACACCGTTAGGCATGCGCCTGCTGAATCTTAACAATTGCACTGGCAGGCGGCGAACGCGGTAACGGCGGAATCGCGGGAGCGGCTCTTAAAACACTCAATCGACGCGACGAGTGACGTGGCGTTGGTGTTTATCACAACAGGGACAACGTTGCAGAAGTAGAACGTTTTTTTTTTAAGTTTAGCTGCGCTGTTTGGCGCATTCGTTGAGCGTTTCCAACCACGGCGACCAAGATCTTGCGCTCGAGCAATCGCAGCTGCGCCGCCATCTTGAGTCGGCCGTTGGATCCATCATCGCCGATGATGTTCTCGTACTCCTGCAAGCATGCAAACGAGAGTACAATGACGAGTTGAGAATCGGGACAAGGTGCCGACCCTCGCGCCAACTTTGGCAATCATGTCAAAGAGACGGGGCGTGCACACACGAAGTCAAGACACCACAAACGCCGACTAACAACTGCAAGGCGCACAGCGGTGGAAAAGAAAGAAAGCGCAAAATCTTATCTGCGCATGCCCATGCAAAAGGCGAACCTATCAATCCGGCATGCGTGGTGGTCTACGTGAGAGATAACTATTCAGATACTTGATTTCCTGTTCATGCAGGCTAATCCATGGTTGGCTCACGCATGCGCTACCACTATTATCTATATGCCAGGCCTCAACTATTAAACGCGTTTCTTGACTCGTGTGCCGGTACAAAATCGCGCATTCAGCGAATTTCGGCGTCCACTTACAATCTCGACAATGTAAAGATAGATTAGATGGTGAGCCTCCTGTCAGCGATCTCCTATGTCCCATTCATCTCTGGTTAACGCAGCGACCCATTTGCGCTACGTAGAAGCGGTCGCAGCTAAACGGAATCTTATACACCACGCACGTACGGCAATCAGTAAATTTGTGGATACATTTCACGAAACAAATGTCACTCCACTTCTTGTCTATCACCCGCTCATTCCTTCTCTGTACCGTGGTACGTATCTTACCTAGCTGATCGGCAGCCGTAAAAGCAACATTAACGCCGTATCGAACTCCCACTTTCTTTAGCCTGTGAGATACGCAATGAAAGTAAGGAGTACCGACGACAAGAGTTTTTCTATTGCTTTTCTGCAACCTTGCTCGGACTTAACAAAACGGACTTCTTTGAGCGTTCAGCGACAGTGGCGAATGCCACGAGAGGATAAGCTGCACCTAAAAGACGCGTAACCTATGCGCTAAAGCTGGCACTCATTTTGTGCTCACACGACATAATAAAAAAAGGCATGAGATGGCTATACGGTTTTTTTGCAATCTTAGAATGTTTCGACGACAAGTTTACAGCGGCAGTGTAAGCGTACAGAGAAAGTTCATTATGATCTTAATGATAACAGCATCCTGGGCAAGTTGGTAGTACATTACTTGAGTAAGGTCGCGCAAGTACCCGCCGCCGTGGTCTAGTGGTTGTGGTGTTTCACTGAAGACCCGAAGGCCGCGGCTGCCTCATTTTGATGGAGGCAGAATTTTAGAGGCCCGTGTGCTTTGATTTAGGCGCACGATGAAGAGCCCCATATGGTCGATATTTCCGGGGCCCTCCACTATGGCGTCTGTGATGATAATATCGTGGTTTAGGCGCATAAAATTCCGACTATTATTTTTATTGATTGCGCAACGAAACAGACACAGACGAAAGAGACAACGCAACAAGCGCAAACTTTCAACTAAATTAATTGCGCGACTTAAACGGTTTACATATTGAAACATTATGCACTGCACATGCGTACACATGTAATAAGCATATCAACAGTTACGAGTCAAACGACGCCACCGGCAGGAAAATAATTTTTTTTTTTGTCGGTGTAGGTGAACACGCATGCGCAGTCCTTAGTGTTTCCATATATAAACAGGTTCAGCGGCGAAACAAATTTGGTTGAAAGTTTACGCTCGGTGAGCCTTCTCACTGGCCAGTGTCTCTTGCTCAAGTAATCCATTGCTCACGTAATCCATTGTGAGATATTACGGGCAGAAGTACGATGTGGTCGTGACGCTCGCAGTGATGGGGGACACCGGATTAGCTTTGATCACCCGGATTTCTTTAACGTACAGTCGAGCGTGACATGAAGGTTATCCCGCGATATGAAAGTTATCGCGCTAGCGTCGACCGGCCTAGCATCCCAGGGGCCTAGCGGTACGTTTTGGAACAGTGAAAAATCAAGATTACGCATTCTTCTAGCTCTCGTTGGCTGTTCCATGCATGCTACAACAATCACCCCATACGACGAACTCTACACCCTTTCTCTCTATTATTAGCTTTCCATTCGTTGCGACCAATCGTATTCTTCGATGGCTCTCATCTCTGCGGAGGATAACAAAACTGCTCGGAAAGAACTGGTAAAGCTGCTGTTTGGCACTGTTTCGTCTGAACGACTTGCCAAGTCGAACAAAATGTATCGAGTTGGTACGAAAAAAAAAAAGTGTGTTTCTCAGACGGGAGTAATCGCGGCTTAAGGAACAGCAAAAAGAGTGAGTGAGGCTTGCCTGATACCTCTCTCTCCTCGAGTGAGGATTCTGGGCCGTGGCGCTGTTGTAATTCTTGGTCGACGCTCGCGCGGTAACCTCCAAATCGCGCTCGACTGTGCGTTCATTTTGCTTTAGGGGCACGAATGAAACCAATCACACGACAAGACACGGGACAGAGCACTGTGTCCTTTCTTGTTATTGTGTGCTCTCGCGCCTTAAAAGCAATATGAACGTATAATTCAACTCGCCCAACAAAACGTTCTCTTTAACGCACGTAAATCCATGTCTAAGTACACGGTGCATTTTTTTCTTCTTGCATTTCGTGTGCCACCAAAATGCGGCCGCCGAGGCTGGTAACAGATCTGCTGCCTTCGAGCTTAGCAACCTTACCCGCTAATCCATCACGGCAAACTTGCATTTAAATGTCCTGCTTGTTATAATGAATTGCTATAAATTTAACGAGTTAACCAGAAAAGCCCATCGTAAGCTCGCGCTAGGAGAAATTATGCAAAATGTCAACAGCTCCTCGCTATTCACCAACGATCCCTTCCGGGTAATACTTCGTACCAAGTTAGATAATAATAATAATAATAATAATAATAATAATAATAATAATAATAATAATAATAATAATAATAATAATAATAATAATAATAATAATAATAATAATAATAATATCATCTGGGTTTTTATGTCCCAAAATGACGACATGATTATGAGGGAAGCCGTAGTGGAGGGCTCCGGAAACTTGGACCATCTGGTGTTCTGAACGCGCAATGACATCGCACCGTACACAGGCCTCTACCATTTCGCCTCCACCATAATGCGACCGCCTCGGCCGGAATCGAACCCGCGACCTTCGGGTACCAGCTTAGATTTCGGGCTTCTTTAGCCAAGCAAGAGAAACAATGAATAAACAAATATGAAAGAGGAGTTAACTTTAAATGCTTGAAAGCCTCAGGTTTCCCAGAAAAACCACTTGTTAACGACCACAGTTGGGGTTGGTTGAGGGATCCCGTTACGCGATAGCAGAAAGCCGCTGGCGCCGCACGACCACTTGCTTAATATTGTCATGCGGTCGTGACGCCGAAGACGGCACTCGGGTTATGAAAGACGAAACTCTTTACTTGGGCGAACTTGTGCCGCGGAAACTAAAAGTCAAAATACAAGCCATACAAGCTGTACACTAATAGCAGCGATCAGAGCGTCGGCCGTCGGTAATCTGATCTGCGGTAAGGCGCATCGCCATTTATACATGTGGCCTCGAACATTCAAGCCGTATCGCTGCTGGTCGCGTTGGTTCCAGAACAAACTCCAATGCTCAAATTTGCGCGCTCAAGCCTATCAGAAGATTCTAAAATAATCTGGAAGGTTCCCAGACATTCGGGCGCGGTTTGAGCAAGGCAGTGGCTATGCGTGTAACGAAACGGTTACATCAAAATAGCAAAAGAAGCGCGCGTGGCGATACAGTTGGACGTCAGTGACGGAAAAGCTACAGTTCTGGCTTACAACCAGAAACCAGCGATCCTTCAAGCGCAAGCGACGCGAAACACAGAGGCAAATCATCTACGTCGTCGTCATCATAATAATCATATTCTTCTTTTTCTTCTTCTATGTCCACTTCAGCAGGACCACCTCTCCCAAAGGTCTCCTAATTACCCGGCCTTGAATGAACTCATTGCATTGTATGCCTGAAAAGTTATTTGCCTTCATTACTCCACCAATATTCTGCCATCCTCAGCTGCGCTTTTTTAATGAATGAATGAATGAATGAATGAATGAATGAATGAATGAATGAATGAATGAATGAATGAATGAATGAATGAATGAATGAAAGAGCTCACCTGGTCACTTTTTGGGAATGCCCTGAGAAGCAGCTGGATGCGGACGATCAGGAAGTTGAGTGCATCCCGAGCATTGTCGTCAGTCGCGATCATTATGTGCTCGTCGGTGAACGAGGCGGCTTGCGAGGCTGCATACGGAAAAAAAAAAAAACCCACACCGCAGGCGTCACATTTCTTGACCTATTCAAGCGTCAGGATAGCCAAGAGAGAGAGAGAAAGAGCAGAGGAAGGCAGGGAGGTTAACCAGAAGTTTGTATCCGGTATGCTACCCTGCACTGGGGTTGGGGAATAGGGGGTTGAAAGCGAGAGAGAGAAAATAAATAATAAGAAAAAAAAAACAATCACAACCACACACGCACACAAGAGCGTTCCGCTCAGAGGCCAAACTAACTTTTATGCTTACTGCGCGACGAAATCCTTGGCCAGCGATTTCCAATAGTTGGCTGTTTTCTTATTACGGCTGTCGACTTCGTAATTTCATCACTTGGATAATCACCTTAATGATAACTTTTAATCAGCTTAGTTTCATCACCTGATTAGAACTGGAAAATCGGTTCCGCGGACGTCCGTAAGAAGAAGGAAGTATTTATGAAAGAAAACGGTTTTTTTCCCTCCACCCTTTTGACGCTCGAAGCTGTAAAAGAAACACAAGACGGTTTCTCAGGGAATAAAAAAATACGCAGTAAGAGGAAAACTCGTCCCGGTCAACGATTCGAACCCAAGACCAACGTCTTGCTGGATCGGTAGCTGTATCATCTGATCTAACCAGAAAGAAGACTAGCAGATCGTGGCTTGCGGGAGAGTTAATCGACCGCTTGAAGCAGATACATTAGGTAAGGCAAATAACTCGATTAATTCAACCTCGCTCTTCGACCAGCTAGCCTCTCGCACAGCGCGGATGGTTAAGCGACCCTCCAGGAAAGGCGTTGGTCTGAAGATCGAATCCCTGACCGAAGCAACTGCGGCGCTTTCTACTCGAGAAATATGCATGTATTTGCTTTGTGGTTGCGTGATACAGGCGGTTAGATGACAGTTCCTTGTCGCGACGTAGTTACCTGTTGCCTTTGATTATACACGTCCCTTTCCTTGAGGTCAATTCTCTAGCTTTGTTATACCGCAGTCTATCTCGCTCCTTTACAATCAAAATAAAACATCCAGTCAACACCAAAAATAGCCAATTGTATTAAGGTGCAATAAATAATAAAAAAATGTCGCGGTCAACAAACATAGTTTCCGCTTTGTCGCTTCCTATGAACCGCTATTCCGAGATGATTATTGCCGTTTGAGGAAAATCAGGGTAAAGCTATCTACCTTCTCTGTAAAAAGAGTTGTACATAAATACATCACCGTCAGCAACATGAAGCGGCACCAGGGCAACGCGAAGCGGTATCGACGGCAACGCAAAGTAGCGGGAAAGGCAGCGCGAAGTCGCAGGAAAGGAGACGCGAAGCAGCACCGACGGCAACGCGAAGTAGCAGGAAGGGCAACGCGAAGTCGCAGGAAGGGAGACGCGAAGCAGCACCGACGGCAACGCGACGCAGCAGAAAAAGCAACGCAAGGCAGCACTGACGGCAACGCAAAGTAGCAGGAAGGGCAACGCGATGCAGCAGCGACGGCAGTAGCAGGAAGGGCAACACAAAGCGCCACGAAGGACAACATGACGCAGCACTAAGGACAACACGAAGCAAGACGCTTACCGTCTTTCAACACGAGGATCCTGAGGAAAGTCGAGAGGTCTTCGCACACCGGGCGCTCTCGAGGAACGAGTGCGAATATTCCGCTCCTGTTACGAGAAAACGAACGAAAGAGATTGAGGGGGAAATTTTATTAAGGCGGTTGCGAGCACTATCGCTCCGAACAAAACGTACTGCCATATATTTTTTTAAAGTTTTGTATATATGCAATGTTCTTGGAGGACTTTCAGTACATTGTCAAGCCGTGTTTAAAGCTAAGAAGTTCGTAAACTGTTATGTACTGCGACCGTATGGTCAGTAGATGCCACAAGAAGTGGCGTACGATATCGCAAGGCGTCTTCAGTAAATAAGGAAGTAAAGGTTAAGAGGCTAGAAACACATACTGTCCCTGTAAAGGTGTAAACGCCATCGACAGAGGTCGACCAAATAGAGAAAGAGGGCATTGAAAGCAGGGCGAGTTTGTATGGTTTCATCTTCAGGCAAACTGCGCAGCAGACGGTACACAGAGAAGGAACGAAAGGGACCACATGCGCGTTACTGTTATGCCCTTAAGAAAGCAGTAGGATTGGCGGCTCTGTATCACAAGGAAATAAGTCCACACGACAGAACAACGAACCGGAAAAGGCGGGCTGGTTAACTAGGGACGTGTCAGGAGATAGATAGATAGATAGATAGATAGATAGATAGATAGATAGATAGATAGATAGATAGATAGATAGATAGATAGATAGATAGATAGATATAGATAGAGTAGATAGATAGATAGATAGATAGATAGATAGATAGATAGATAGATAGATAGATAGATAGATAGATAGATAGATAGATAGATAGATAGATAGATAGATAGATAGATAGATAGATAGATAGATAGATAGATAGATAGATAGATAGATAGATAATTTTGAGAGTACATACGGTGTGAGTTCGTGATCGTCACACAGCTTCGCCTTCACGGCGTACAGGGGGTCCTGCTTGCTAATACCTACAGGAACAAAAAAAGGCCAGGAAGAAATAAAACTTTAAAGATTAGAGACAGCCGATATGCGCAACGATGACAATTGCCAACTCGAACCTGACCATCGCATACATGACATCGCAAACATGGTGTGGGCTTCCCGTACAAATGTTAGTTTGTAAAGCCACATGTAAACTGTATAGACGTGCACACCGTTAAGGGTGTTCGTTTATTCCCGGGTTCGTCCCGTAAAATTAAGGATGTTGGACGAAAGAATAACCGCAAGGGTGTACAAATTTTTGGAGTGTACAACTCTCATAGCTAGCGTTCACACCGGAAAGCTGTCAGGTGTTACGTGTCCCCATTCTTCCGATACCCCTATGCCTTTCGCAACACTGCGGGCGGCACAATCTCGAACTAACCGCTGAAAGAGACGTGGAAGACTGCGCGATCTATAAGTTGCTGAAATTTTTAACACCTTTCTAAGTGCTTAAAGGGTGCTTGGTTGTCCCATGACTAACATCTCAAGGTCTTAAGGTTCAAAACTGAATCATATAGACAGAAAATTTTCTTGTTTAACGACTTATCATTCCAACCAAAAACTGATTATATCTGCCAACGTGATTTCGAAACGTTCAGTCAATACATTTTTATGTTTCTCGTTGACAAAATTCTGGTATCACACATTTCTATGCACACCAGATGGTGATAACGATAGGTCTTAATGACGCCTTTTATATAGGTACACCAATTCAGCCCGCTGTTGGGTGTATGTTTTCTTATAGCCTTAAGGATAAAGGTGTTATCTACAGGATAGCTGTAAGTGTTTTTAGAATGAATGTGAAGTAGCCGGCTTGCACGTTTATTAAAGCGAAAGCCTTAGATGACTCATCAAACGCGAAATGTTACCGACGGAGCTAACACAAGTGATGCAAAAAATCGTCATCATGACGTCACGTGATGACGACATCACATGGCATCATCACTGGGCCAAAGATGGGCTGATCCCGGAGGCAATGTAAAACCAGGTTAGGCGGAGAAAGCTTGAAAAGCCTCCGATCCTCGAGGCTGTGGAAAACCACGTTAAGTGTAGAAAGCCTGAGGAGGAGGGCGGGGCAGGATCCTTACATAGACTGAAAAAAAAAAAAAAATAACGAGGAGGTGGCTTTCGCCTTCGAGTCGTCTCAGGCAAATGCATTAAGGACCGTGTGACTATTTCGGTTGATCTTCTATTCTCTCTTACTCTGTCACTGTTGCTGTCCTTGCTGTTTTTTTTTTTTTGCTTTTTTTTGCACATCAGCTGACTTATTGCAAGAACAGCTGGCGTCTACGTTCCCCTCACGCACGTTACCCATATATATTCATTCCCTGGACTTCACGTTTCCTCGAAAAATGCTTGAGAAACTTTACACGCAGCAAATTTTGTTGGCGTCTGGTTCTCAGGCACGCAGAGAAGGGCCTGCCTTACAGCACGGTACTGTCTCTGGACGTTCGTCTTCTCCGAAAAACACTTTGCGTGCGTACGTCGAACGGGTCGGACCATCTATAACATTTTGTTAGCTGTCCTCTTCTTATATTTCTTTGTACGACGCAGCTGCGAAAGGGTGGCTGACACGAAAAGACAAATAAAAACAAGAAAAGAAAAGATACTGACGTATTGTAGTCAAGCCTAACATCGCTTCGGTTTTCGTGAAACTTGAACGACAGCCGCTGTCCCGCGTATTTGTTCGTTTGATTGCTACGTTCATTTCTTTTATTTCGTGTTTTCTTCTTGGTCTTTGTCGATATGAAAAGAACGCTTTATTGCAATGAGAACTCCTGCAAACGAACTATACATTATCACGCTTATTTTCCCTTATTTTCGCTTATTTTCCCTTATCTCATTACGCCACAAACAGGTGGTGGTCTCATTATCCCTTTAATAATCCTTCCGCCATATTGCGGGATTCCGCGGAATCGATTTGCGATAATCACTGTCAGGTTTATAGAGGACGATATTCAACGGGCCCACTGGAATAGACGCCAGAAGGCAAGTGTGTGTGTGTATTTGTTCGTGTGTATAAGATATAGCGCATCAGGTAACGCGAGACACCAGATCCTGATAGACGAGGCAGTCAATTTGGAACACGATACCCAGGACGATAACATAGTGCGAAGCAAAGGACCACTGGGAAACCAAAGAAGCGCGATCACCTACTCGCATTTCGTAGTATCCAGGCCTGCATAAAATCAACTGCGCAAGGAATGAAACGAATCCAATAGGAACGACGCTTAGAACGGCACATGGTTGAGCTCCTCGGTAGCGCTTCATCGTGGACTTTGTGCCGTCTGACTTTCTCTCTCTTCTGGTGTCCCGCGCTTGCCTGACCTTATTTCCTCTTCGAGCAATTTACCTAAGCCGTACGCTTATATTGGGGCAGCTGTCTTTCCTGGACTCTTAGAGCAATTTCCTGTAAAGGGCGTGAAGATAGAACACTAGAAGGTTGAGCCAGTTGATAAGGATAAGGTGTGCAGAGTGGCACACAAAAGAGGACATCAAGACAATGCGATCGCCAGTGTTTTTATTATGTTGATATCACCTCTTGTGCGCGAGTTTGCACGCCTAGCTTCTCTTATTATGACGCCATGCTGGCGATACTTTCTGACCGAGTTCAACATCAGCTACGGTAACTGTCAGAGGACGACGGCGATGATGAAATGTGGCTGAGCGTTTTTGCATCGGACGGCAAATCTAACGTGCCTAGTCAAAAAAAAAAAAAAAAAAAAAAAAAACTGGGAAGGAAACAACATTGGCAACCTGCAGCGACATCTGCTGAAGCTAAGTTTCAACAAATCACGGAGTGCTTTCACTTCTCATCATAACCTACCTGCAGTTATGCAACGGCAGGTGATTACACATCAATGCTTCAATCAATCAATCAATCAATCAATCAATCAATCAATCAATCAATCAATCAATCAATCAATCAATCAATCAATGAATCAATCAATCAATCAATCAATTTTTGCCTGCTGACTTAAGACCTATGCTCTCATTTTTATTTGCGAAGCATTTCTTAGCGAACTTCTGCGACTTTGAGCGTGCGTGCGTGCGTGCGTGCGTGCGTGCGTGCGTGCGTGCGTGCGTGCCTGCCCTGCCTGCCTGCCTTGCCTGCCTGCCTGCCTGCCTGCCTGCCTGCCTGCCTGCCTAGCCGCCTACGACTTTGTGCTCTCCTGGCCGTTTCGTTAATCGGATGTATACCAAAATTGGTGTGTCATAACATGGCCCTATACGAACATAAATGACAGGTCATATCATGAAAATCATGACACGCGTGTCATGAACAGCATGATTTACATTCCAAGGCCTTTGGGCTCCCTGGCCGTTCCGTTAATCGGATGTGTACCAAAATTGGTGTGTCATAACATGGCCCTATACGAACATAAATGACAGGTCATATCATGAAAATCATGACACCGCGTGTCATGAACAGCATGATTTACATTCCAAGGCCTTTGGCTCCCTGGCCGTTCCGTTAATCGGATGTATACCAAAATTGGTGTGTCATAACATGGCCCTATACGAACATAAATGACAGGTCATATCATGAAAATCATGACACGCGTGTCATGAACAGCATGATTTACATTCCAAGGCCTTTGGGCTCCCTGGCCGTTCCGTTAATCGGATGTGTACCAAAATTGGTGTGTCATAACATGGCCTTATCACGAACATAAATGACAGGTCATATCATAAAATCATGACACGCATGTCATGTACAGCATGATTTACATTCCACGGCCTTTGGGCTCTTGCGGCCGTTCCGTTAATTTCATATATACCAAAATTGGTACGGCGTGACAAGACTTCATCACGAACATGACAGGTCCTAACATGCAAATCATGACGCGCATGTCATGTGCAGCATGATTTACATGACATGGTCTCGGGGCGCTCGCGGCCGTTTAAATGAAGGGATACATACGAAAACTGGTATGACGAGACATTTCTGTATGACGAACATAACTGACACGCGGTAACATGAAAATCATGATATGCATGTCATGTATGACATGATTTACATGCCACGCTCATGGCGCACTCGCGGCCGTTTCGCTAGACTGATATTCACCAAAATTGGTACTGTGCGATGTGACTTTATGAAGAACATGAATAACAGGTGGTAGCATGAAAACCATGACATCCATGACATGTATGTCATGATTTACATGCCGCGCTCATGGTGCATTCGCGTCCGTTTCGCTTGCGTGATATACACCAAAATTGGTATTACGCGACACGACAGTATGAAGAACGTAAGTGAGACGTGGTAGCATGAAATTCATGACATGCAAGTCATGTACGACCTGATTTACATGCCACGCTCATGATGCGCTAGCGGCAGTTTCAGTAGATTGATATACAGCAAAATTGGTATTGCGCGACGCGACTGCATGACGAACGTAAAATAGAGGTGGTAACATGGAAATCATGACATGCAGGTTATGCATGTTATGATTTACATGCCGCGCTCATTGTGCATTCCCGGCCGTATCGCTAGCTTGGTATACACCAAAATTGGTATTGCGCGACGCCACTGTATGACGAACGTAAATGAAAGGTGGTAACATGATACTCATGACATGCGTGAAATGTACATGATTTACATGCCATGCTCATGGCGCACTCGTGGCCGTTTCGCTAGATTGATCTGCACCACAATTGGTATTGCGCGATGTGACTGTATGAAGAACATGAATAACAGGTGATAACATGAAAACTATGACATACATGCCATGTATGTCATGACTTACATGCCACGCTCATGGTGCATTCGCGGCCGTTTCGATAGCTTGATATACACCAAAACTGGTATTGCGCGATGAGACTGTATGATGAACATTAGTGACAGGTGGTAACGTGAAAAACCGTAATATTCATGTCGTGTATGGCATGATTTACATGCTCTACTCATGGTGCACTCGCGGCCATTTCGCTCCTTTGATATACACCAAAATTGGTATTGCGCGATGTGACTGTATGACGAACATAAATGAGAGGTCTTAACATGCGAATCATGTTATGCATGTCATGTACGGTATGATTTACATGTCACTGTCATGGTGCGCTTCCGGCCGTTTTGTTAACGTGATATATACCAAAATTGGCATGGCATGACACGAGTGCGTGATGAACATAAACGACAGGTCATGCATTTATATACCAGAATATGCGTTTCATTGGCATGGTGTGCACTAGATTGTGCATGCATGCGTGCTAGATGCCATGGCATGAATGATTTCATTTGGCTCAAAGACAAACAATGCGATGTATGCAGCCCTTTGCTGGCTGCTTCGCATTACATCGATTCCCACAGCGCGTGGGATCTGCCGAATTTTTTCCTGTCAGCGCGGCTTAAGTCCTATGCTCTCAGTTTTGCCTGTCAGCGCGAGAATCTTGATACTATGTATTTAAATGACATTCCTTAAGTTTGTTTGTGTGTACACACTAGTACTTCGTGTATCCCTTGGTGTTCCCTTTGCCTACTTATTTTTGTTTTTTCTTTAAGCTTGACTACTGCCTCCCTGTCGAAGATTAGGTTTATGGCCCGTCACGCTGCAGCTTTTATATACAAAATCTCCATCTGTCTTGTAAGAGGGAAAAACAAAATCGAATCGTATTGAGCCGGAAGTCGTGGGTTCGATCCCGGCTGTGGCGGTTGCACTTCGATGGAGCTGAATTGTCAGGGACCCGTGTACTGTGCGATGTCAGCGCACGTTACAGAGCACTACACGATCCAAATTTCTGGAGCCCTCCACTACGCTGTGCCTCATTATCATTTCGTGGTTCTGGCACGTACACCCCTCAATATTATCAATCAATCAATCAATCAATCAATCAATCAATCAATCAATCAATCAATCAATCAATCAATCAATCAATCAATCAATCAATCAATGTTTTAAATCCTGTATATTCCACGTTGCGTAACATTGCTCAAAACAGAACAGTGATTGTATTGCAGCATCGCTTCAACAGTACAGGTCCCTTTCGCACACGATTTTTTAAGCACACTCTATAAACAGTGCGACACAGCAAAAAATAATGACGAATTACGATGGTTCATCGTATTGTTTTCACTGCCCGCACGAGTCCTCCACCCACGCCACGTGTTCAGCGTTTGTATTGTTTTCATTGGCTGTTAACGTTCGTCGAGGTCACCGTGGTCGCTTAAAACCCGATGCCCCTTATTAATCCAGAAGAGAACTTAGAGAAAGGTCCTCCTTCTACCGTTAGTACTTTCTCAAGATTGCAGGTACGTAACCACCTCACTCCGCCTTCTCTCGACAACGCATGTACCAGCATATAAAAAAGAAAACCTATGCTGTCATTCTTGACTATCATTTCTTTTTTTTTGCTTGGCAAAATGAAGTATCCTGCCCCTTTGAAAATCATGGGTTGGTAGATGCCGGAATTTGTCGTGGAGCACAAGATGGCAAAAACTCACACGGTCTCTAACGCATTCACTTAAGACTACTCGAAGGCGAAAGCCATCTTCTTTTTCTTCTGAGTCGATATATTGATCCTGCCCTGCCAATCTTCGAAAGCGTTCTGCACCTAACGTGGTTTGCCACTGCCTCCAAGATAAGAGGCACCTCACCTGGTTTTGCATTGCCCCGTGATCAGACCACCTTTGAACAAGCTATGATGTCATGCGATGGCGTCATAATGTGACGTCACAAATATTGGCTATCTGTGACGTCCTCACACGATGATGATTTTTTGCATTACTCGCCCCCGACGCCACGGGACGCCGATGCTGACGGTCATTTTTCGCCTCTGATGAGACATATAAGGCTTTCGCCTTATTAATAGAGGATGTGGTGGAAAGAATAGTGGATAACGTGTAAATCGTGGTGTTGAAAGTACAAAAAAAAGTCACAGTTTCGCCGCAAGGGCGAAGCAATGAATGCGATAGTAAGGAACTAATGCTATACGAAGTGAGGCTCGCCAATGGATACTCTCAGTTTGAACAGCGCTTCTGCTGCAAAGGCGGCCGAAGCAGCGAAGGAAACTAGCGTGCTTCAAGTGTCGAGCTGTGACACTTGATAGTTCGCGCTCATCTTCTGTTTGTTCGTTTAGCGGCGTCCCTTGAGCTCGAGTGACATTCGTACGCGCCGTAACATGAGCGCCGACATCACGGTGAAAGCGTGAAACATTCCTCTTCCCCTCACCGCGAGAAAACCGCGCGAGCAGACAACGGAAGGGCAATGTTCTCGCTGCGCAAATATAAGAAGCGAGCGAGCTCGCCGACGACTTTTAAATGCGCACGTCGGGCTCCTAGCGCCACCTCGCTGGTAATGAAGAAACGCTTATTATCGCCTTCTGTCTCTGAGTCCGTCCAGCGCTAAATGGTGTGTATATAACGCTCGCCGTTAGCTACGTGGAGGATCTGCGTTTCGTGGCGTAGTGGATAGCGCCGCTCGCTGCGGAGCAATAGGTCCCTGGTTCGATTCCGCGCTTCGGAAGCATTTTTCTGAGTTATTTTTCTTTGGGGCCTTTATATATATATACATACTTATACATATACGGTGCATGACGACGGCGACGGCAAAATCCAGCCGAGACTGTCCATATAATTGCTATCGCAATAAAAAAATGTATACCGTTGAACTCAACGTGAAAGTTGAACGAAGTACGAAGGAATGATTCGCCTGCCCATCAGCGACGCTCGCGTTCACGGGTAAGCGCGCGTTGGTGTTCTCAATGCGCAGCCTGCTCGTCGTCCATTGCGGGAAGAAAACCTTCATTTGTGATGCCGTGGCGCCCTCTCCCATCCCCCTTTCCCTCACATTAACCATTCTCACCCTAACTTCCGTTTCTCGCCCCTCTCTATACTGTACTACACATGGCCATGCTATGTTTTACCCTCACCCTTCTTTTTTCCTTCCTCGTCACCCTCACACCTCTCTTCCTGACCCTCACTTCCATTTTCCACCCTCTGATATACTATACTACAGACGGCTATGCTATATTACACCTCCCACTCCTCCTTTCCCCCAACTCGCCCTCGCCTCCCTTTCCCAACCCTTGCTACACCTTACTACACATGGCCGTGCTATAAATGGCTGTGCTATAGACGGTTTTGGCTATGCGACGCCATACATGGCTATTCTATGCTTTACCCTCCCTTCTCCCCCTTTCCATCCTCCTCAACCTTATTTCACTTTCGCGCACCCTTACAACACAATACATAACTATGCTACATGGTCTTGCCTGAGTGACGCCATACATGACTATGTTAGGCTTCAGCATCTCCCATCTTTCCCTCCTCCTTACCCTTACTTCCTTTTGCCGCCCCTCGCTGTACTATGGTATACACGGCTAAGCTGTACATAGTTATGCTATACATGGTTTTGCGTGTGACGCCAAGTGACGACGTGAGATGACAGGATAGGATAGCCTACGACAGCCCGGGCCCTTAAGGTACTTCGCACTTCGGTGCTGCCGAGTTGGTTTTGGTGGTGAGAATGCACCGTGAAGGTGGAAGTGGATGAAATGGTGGCTGGTGGTGGCGTGGAGTGACACTCTTGTTTCTCTTGCAAGCGCATCCGGTCGAGCACTTACTTCCGGTTTTAAGAATATTCAAAAACGTCTTCATAAAAATAAACCGGTACGAAATGAATGACTCTAGTTGAAGTTAAGAGTTATATTGGATACATATCATATTGCAGCACAAGTATGCTTAATATAAGGCCAATGAATTGTCAAGAAAAATAATGCGAATTAGATAAATGAGGTCGTTGAAAGAGCAAACGGTGTGCTTGTGACCAGCTGGGATCGTTGCGGCACCTGGACGAGCAGATCTAAACTACGCGCTTCGTTCAACGTGGCCTCTGAGATCAGCTTCTGCCGCGCGACGAGTCACAATGTTGACCCAAGAAATACACCGGAGCAAACGAACGCCGAAGTACGAGTGCCATTACCAGGTCAAGGATTAGAGCTGCCTCAAGATATTTTTCTTGTTTGTGTTTAGTGATAGAGCGAACAAATGCTAAGACAATCCGCTCAGCGGGCCAGGCTACAGCATCAGCTCTCTGCTCACAAAGCAAAAACACAACAATGAAAAATCCGCGATTCTCCTCGCGCGTTAAATAGGGAGTCGGCTTTCCTGGATCACAAAAGCTCGAATAACGTGTCACTGGAGCCGCACATCAACTAACGTAGAGCTAAGCAGGTTCAGTAAGATCGAACACTGTGTGAGTTGGTGAAGCTGCATAGTGGAGACAACGCGACAACATAGACCTGAACAGCCTGTTCCACAGCGATTGTACTGAGCTTGGACAACTGGCAAGTGCCGGGCAGGGATCGAACGAAACCACACAAAATGTGTTTATGCTCAGAGGCCAGCGTGGGCGTTCTCTCACCCAGCTTGATGTCGACGGAGTCGTGTCGGTTGTCCGGGAACACGAAGCCATTGTGAATGAAGAACTCGGCGTTGGTCCGCCTCCCGTAGAAGATGGTCACCTGAAACCACGGCAGGAGAGCATCCCAATACAACCGTTTAAAGGGTAGAACTAAAGAAGAAGAAAGACAATAAAGAATTCGCAAGGCGTGGAAAGCATAGTTTCGAAATCTTTCCGACTGTTCTAACTAGGCACAAAACACCTGCCCGGCTTTGACAAACAACTACGAGGCTCCCAACTTTTGCGTCGTTGCAGAAATGATCGCCTAGAAACAGAGACGGCAAAATCACTCCTAAAAAGAAACTACATTACCCAACTAATCTCATTCCTAAAATAGTTAATGCAACTTATTTACCCTACAAATTGCATCTGGCTAAAAGTAAGGATATTATATTGCTATTACTTTTAGAAAGTTACGAAATTACACTGAAATTACTTCAATAAATGTGGTCTAGACAAGAGCACAGCCTACAGCTCCACTAACGTAAAACCTGGGAAGGGGCGAAGCATGCACTGTGCGTCGGTGTTTCCCACAGCAAAGTTGCTGCTAATGGGCCTTTCCGGAGTCAACGCACGCCGTTCGCTCTCTATAGCCGCAGGACACGCGCTGATTGGATTAGATAAGCACCGGTGGGAGGAGCAATCAGCCTTGTTGAGGCGGTGGCGCCCTCTCTTCCGTAGAAGCGGTTTTAATCATTCAAATGAGAGGCAGACTTGTCGTAAGATGTCTTCGCGTAGTAGAGCGCAACATACTACGATGCTTGCTTTAAACTAGAAAACATAGCATTTGAAACCAATTTTAAGACGGCATTTAACAAATTTCTGTTAATGAATGCAATTAAATTCTCATTATTCCTCTATTTTATTATAGTTCAAATCATGTTAGCTTATTGTGAATCGGTTTTGACAAACTATAGACTTGCAGGGAACACACACAGCGCTGAGTGTGTTCCCTTCCTGTGTCCCCGTTGTTTACTCGCGCTGTGTGGTTCATCATGCTTAACCAACTTGCGTTTGACCACAGTTTGACAACTTGATTTACCGTGACGACGACATGACATGCCGACAAGACGAAGCCCTAAGGTGCTTCACCTTTCAAAAACCTTCATCATTCACACACTAATCCACGTACACCTTCTTTAAATCATTTATGCATTGAAATCTGAAAAACCTTTGCACAACTTCCACGCTTGAGGTTTTGGTTGCCAGATTAACTTGTTTTTGTTATTTTTATTTCCGTATTTTTAATGCTGAATTTGTATGCCATAAAGGAAGTGGACATGCTATAATTTAGTTAGAAGATATTGAGAAAGCAATGAGTATTTATTGAGGTTGCTCACTTGAAGTAATTCATAACATAATTCATTACAGCGAAGATTAATTAGAACTAACAGACAAAAAAGCCAAGGAAAGTATAGGGGATGTTATTTTGTAGTAATCATGATGTAATTGTAAATAAAGTAAAGCGGGCGAAAAGATAAATTGCCGCTGGCAGAGACCGAACCTGCGACCTTCGAATAACGCGTCCGGTGGTCTACCAACTGAGCTACAACGGCGGTCATCCCCCTGTCCACTTGAGGGGGTATATATGTGCATTTAAACTTGGGAATGTTCGTCAGCTCCGCTAAGCCATGACGGCGAGCGTGGAACACTTTTTATTGCGATAGCAATTATATGGGCAGTCTCGGCTGATTTTTGCCGTCGCCGTCGCCGTCGCCGCCGTCATGCTGCGTGTATGTATAAGTATGTGTATATACATCAACATCCCAAAGAAAAATAAATCAGAAAAATGCTTCCGGAGCGCGGAATCGAACCAGCGACCTCGGAATTCCCAGCGCGGTGCGCTAAGCACTACTCCACAAAGCGTACATCCCTCTGGCAGCTAACGGCGAGCGTTATATACACACCCTTGACCGTTTGCAGTCCTCCGAGACGGAGGCGCTTATAAGCGTTTCTTCATTACCAGCGAGATGGCGCTAGGAGCGCGCGGGCGCACTTAAAGGCATCGGCCAGCTCTCTCGCTTCTCCTTATATTTGCGCAGCGAGAACCTTGCCTTTCCGCTGTCTGCTCGCGCGGGCGCTCGAACAAACTACCGCAGTGTTCATGATTCTCAGCAGATCGAGCTACGTGGTAGCTCTCACCGCGCGTCGCGTACGTGTAGCTAAAAGCGTTTCAGATGCCGTGCACGTAACGTACGTGTACTTTTCACGTTTGCGTATGAGAAGTCCCTACGTACGTGAAATTAAAACTGTCCAGTAGCTGTCGGGTAGTGATGGACGCACGGTAGTCGCAGCGCGTCCATCACGGGCCGCTTTTCTTGCTATCGCATTCATTGCTTCGCCCTTGCGGCGAAACTGTGACTTTTTTCTACCCGCCGGCGTCACGAAGCTGGTGAACATTTAGATGCGAAGCAGCTCATGGCGGAGTTCAATCCGGTGGTGGTGTGCGGTGTGACCACCCTTACTAGCGCATGCGCAAACCCTCTCCACACACCTCCTTTCCACTCCCCCTCTCCCCTCCCTTTCTCCACTCCCCCTCTGAAACGCGGGCTCGACATGCCGAAACGCTGCTTCGCATCGCCTCATGGTCCCCTTTGGCGGGAGATGGTGTATTTTTTTTTTACGAGCTGGCAGCTGTCCACTTACCGTCATGGCTGCTAGCGGCGGTGACGAACACTCCCAATTTTAAATGCACATATATACTCCATAAAAAGGACGGGGGATGACCGCCGCTGTAGCGCAGCTGGTACAGCATCGGACACGTTATTCGAAGGTCGCAGGTTCGGTTCCTGCCAACGGCAAGTTGTCTTTTCGTGCACTTTATTTTCTTCACGCTTACATCATAACTACTACAAACAACATCTCCTATATAGGGATGGTAAAATCGGTGAACGATTAATCGATTAAAGGTCCACGATTAATCGATTAATCATAATCGATTTGTGCCTTTCGATTAATCGAATTAATCGATTAAAACTATTCGATTATCGATTACGGCATCCCCCACTCCCGGCCCAACCTCGCCCCTTGGCCGGAGCGCATGACTGCGAATAGCGCGCTATCTGAGACGCAGACCCTGAAGCTATCCTTAGACGCAGGAAGCTGCAAAGCCGAATACAACTACTTTTTCTGGTTCTATTTGGGATGCCGTCGATCGCGCACTTCTACGCAATTGCGTTGCACTGGAGTACGATCCGATGACTAAATGGCTTCTCAGTTCACGACATACTATAGTAACACTGTAGTCGATCGAACCCCCACGACGCACAAATCCGAACCCACTTGAGACTTGGCACAGCATGCGAACTGGCCTAGATCATGTGGTTGACGTTGCAATGGAGTATTTGCAATTCCTGCACGTCAGTAGCATCCCGCAGCGCTTTTTTTCGCATTCCTGGATGTGTGCGACCCAGGAGGATGTCGGTTGTCGCCCCAGCATCTCGGGCAACTGGCATTCTTCGCTCAGTAGAAAAAAGCATGTCGTTCGGAGCAGCAACCCCATGAAACAAAACAAAAGGGGACTGTTGAGAAAGTAAGCAGCATGTGGATTCGCCAACTTTCAAAAGAGAATTTATTATTTTCTGTAAAATTCATATGTGCCAGCGCATCGTCTTGTAGCTTATTTTGTTCGTGTGTTTTTTGCCGCGCTGTTTTGTGTTGCCGTATAAACGCAGTCTGCTTACATTTGTAAACGAGTAGTTTTCGTCACCTGTAGTGTCAATCGCACTTTCTTTGTATTTATTTCAACCCTCACATTTTACTCGTTCTTGTGCAAGTGCGGCATTGTATATGCGGCTTATTACTCACTACTGGTTCTTAGTGCCAGTGAGTACACGGTTCTAGCAAATAAAATATTGTTACCAATGAACAGAGAGAGAAAAATGTATTATAAGGCAGAGAGGGTGGCCTGAGCTAGTACGCCCTGCCTGCTACTCCTGCACCGGGGGAAAACGCAAGGGGCAAAAAAAGCGTGATGGACGTACGATGATGGGGAGATGATTAGGGTAATCCGTATATACATAATAAGATACGTTGGCTAGCGTGAAAGGGACAACGACGCTAGCAACCATCTTTTATTGCTGTATACCAACTAGCCCAACTGTCCGTCTTATAGGGTATTATACCATTTTCATAATTGTTGAGGCTAACTTTCCTACGATTGCAGTTAGCCCAATTAAGGCAAGCTAGTCACGTCTTCAAACAGAGTGTTCAAGCGTGGTTGCTTGCGCTGGGGACGCGGAAAGTGTAAACTCGGCTTCTCTTGACACGATACACGCATAATAGACAAACGCCCAGCACGTGCCAACTACGACCTCGTCTTCTCTTGAAACACGAAAGTGCTGCCATAGTTGAGAGATAAATGTAGTGCAGGAAGTGCACTCGCGAATTGTGAAAAGGCCCTTGTAGACCCTTTAATGTCATCCGCAACTTTACGCGTCGGTTTACCGAAGCGTCTAGCATCGGGCGCTGCATATATTGAAGAAGTGACCTAGTAGCACTTAGTAATACTCTATGGTCGCATATTTAGGGAGAAATACAGCTTTCAGCTAGAGGCCCCCGTCTTCTGCGGTGACAAGAAGGACAGTCGCGCAATTTATGATGTAATGTCTGGTACACTAGATGCGCTCACAGTTCAGGATGTACGCACAATTGAAAAGGTGTGAGTGGCGCCGTGTTACGGCAAAGATCAGTGAAACCTGCGGAGTATACTGGCGCCACTGCTGTTTTTTCTAGCCGGGAGGCAGCAGAAACTCATGTCACTCTATTTCCCGCAATATTATTAGAACAAACAGACAATAATGCCAAGGAAAGTATAGAGGATGTTATTTGTAAAATGGGATATCAATGTGAAGAAGTAAAGTGGACGAAAAGATAACTTGCCCGCCGCAGGGACCGAACTTTGCGACCTTCGAATAACGCGTCGGTGCTCTACCACTGAAGCTACGGCGGCGGTCACCCCGTCCACTTCACAGGGTACATGTGCATTTAAACCTAGGAGTGTTAGTCAGCGCCGATCACAGCATGGCGGCGAGTGTGGAACACTCTTTTTCTGCCTTTTGACGTCACGTAGCAAGTGACCTTTTTTACGAGATCTGGCAGCTGACAATAATCCCTCGCATACTACCTGAAGGCACCAAGTCTGCCAGAACGAGACCCTCGCTATGAATGAGGGAAAGAAGTGACTTTTAAGGCTCGTTTTTCTTTGTCAGACACCCTTAATCTCCCTATACTTTCTTCGCATTATTGTCTGTTAGTTCTAATTAATATTGTGTCTAAGAAAGAAAAACGAGTCCCTAAAAGTAATTCGAAGGTCGCAGGTTCGGTCCCTTCCGGCGACAAGTTATCTTTCCGTCCACTTCACTTTCTTCAGATTATATTCCAATTATTACAAATAACACCCCCTATACTTTTTCTTGACAATATTGCCTCTTAGTTCTAATTAATATTGTGTCTAACAAGAAAAACGAGCCCCTAAATGTCATCTCTTCCTTCTATTTCCGCAGTTGCCTGTACGGATATGGTCTGTTGAGGCCATTATATTTCTGTGTAAATCTCTGCATAGGTGACCTCAAGAAAAAGATCGCGTCAGTCCGCAATTATAGTATTAGTAGGGCTTCCACAATATCTAACCGACAAACCGAGAACAGAATGACTTGCTTACTAGAGCGAGCGTCTTATTTAATTATCCTCGTCTCTCGTTACGTTCCTCGGGATTTCCTCCCCCTCCGCCACACTGCATGTTTCAAACTGCGAGTTTCCAACCAGTGTGGTCCCCGAACGCGCCTCCGGTTTCGATGAGCTCGAGCAGGCAGGCTTCGAGGAAATGCGACCTGCTGCGAATTCCAGGGATGATACCACAGATGCTTGAATCCGCGACATCAACCAACGACGACGGGCCCCTTGAGTCCAGTGTGCGAAGTGTGCAGTTTTGTCTTTCAGTTGCACTTTAATTTTTCACGCTTTACTCTAAATACTACAAACACACATCCTATACTTCATGGCTTTCTTGTATTTTAGTTCCAATTAATGTTGTGTCCATCAAATGTTAATCATTTATGCACTAACTCACGTACAGTTTGTTTAAATCGCATACGAATTGAAATCTGAGAGATCTTTGGTCATTTTCCAACCTTTGAGGTTTGGTACTCAGATAACTTGTATGTTATTTTTCTCTCCTCATTTTCATTCCTGAATTTTTTTTTTATGCCATAAAAGAAGTGGACATGCCATAATTTAGTCAGAATGCTATTGGGAAAACAATGAGTAATATTTGTAGGTTACACTCTTGAAGTAATTCCCTGCATCACTCATTACAGCGAAGAATAATATATCTACAGTAACTTAATCACTGTAGTTTCACTGCTACTAAGTCTACCTAAAAAGGAAAAATCGCGAATTAAATTAAGAAGAACCAATTCAAGTTGTTGCCTACGTTGCAGAACCCCAAGTGGCCAAAATTAATTCAGAATATCCTATTAGGCGCGCCTCATAACCATATTGCGGTTTTGTCACTTAAAACAGGCATCATTCTTATCATTATTACAACGCTACTATTGAACTCCCTCCCATAAAAAAAGGACGCCACATCTACTGCAACCTACTTCAACACTAGCCCATACAAAAAGTCGCATCTTCAACAAACTACTTCAACACTCGACCATAAAAAAGGATAACATCTTCAACAAACAAGCAACAACAACATTTTCAACGCGTGCCGCTCACGCTCTGCTGAGTGAGCGCACAAAGTCGGCGCAACATCCCACGACAAGAAATAACCGAGCTCTCCAGACCCGCTATGAAAAAACTCGTGGCCCATTTAACTCAAGAGCCAAGCTCAAACTCAAATGCCAGGGATGTCACCGCTCCCGCCCGCCATACATATTGCAGTGATTGTTACTCTAGCGAAAAAAAAAAAACGAGGAAACTAAGCTCTATTACTCGTGTTTGCGAGGACGTCGCTTTCTTTTGAAGACGTGCAAGACAGACAGATGAGAACTGGCTCCATAATCGTCTTTTCATTCGAGATATTCAGGTTCGCCACCAACGCTCGATTGCTGCAAACAGCCTAAGCTTCCGCTAACACCATAAAGCGCTCTAAGTCGGCGACGGACTGCGCGGATAAAAACTACTTTGCGTCAAGTTTTATGATATTAACGCAGACTCAGGAACAAACAACCCGCACTGCTGCATGACTTCATAATGCTTGGAGCACAGAAGCGCGCGCTTGCGAGCCGTCTTGAGGGTTTTGAAATATTGCTGAAGGTAAACAACGCGCAAATGTTTATATAGTGGGAAGATGCTTTTGCAAAGTGTATGACCGCTACAGTTCTCGCGGGAAAGAGAGAAACGGCATTATGAGAAATAAGTATAAATGGCGGACCGGCTGTTACATTTGAATTTCTGCGCGCATATCGAGGTAACGGTCACGGCCATGGCGGCAACGTTAAGCGGGAAGTATTTTCGCTGCACTTCATTTTTATATTATTTGCACCTAGAGGGCTTGATGGAATTACACTAAGGGACGCATTAACATTTTTTTCTAGCTATCCCAGCAAAATAACGATCACACATGCTCAAGTGTGCACACGCACATACAAAAAAGCAGAAAACACATACTATGACGCACAAGCACACATGCAAACACGAAGACAAAGACATGCAGAAAGCACACACGCACATACAAGCCTATACACAAACGTGTGCATGTAAAGAACCACAAACACACGCAGAAATAAACACGCACAGAGAAGAACATGCACAAAAGTATACCTGCGACAACACACACGAACACATGAAGGAGAAACACACACAGATAAGCCTACACCTAAGCGTACACAAAAAAAACACACAAACACACACAGAAGGCGGCACACAAAGGGATAAACACGTCAACACACACCAACACTTAAAATTACACAGGGACACCTGCGGAAACATACACACATGATAGAGCGCGAACACGTACCTCCTGGCCTTTCTCGAAGTCCCGCATGGCGTAGCAACGTAGCATATTGGCTGATATATCGTAATCAGTCAAGACCTGCATAAAAAGATAAAGACGATCTTCGCAAAATACGACATCTCGCATATATTTTCTTTTATGTTCACCACACCGATACGTTCCATCAGTAGATCCGTAAGCAAAATACGACTCACAACAGTCGAAACAACAAGAATTCAGCTCATAACTGAACGCTGGCATAGTGCAAAAAAGTTTAGTCCTGCATGTCACTGTTGAAGCAAGTATGTCCTATTTCAGAGCACTGTTCCATTATATCGCAGAACCAACTGGTCCGTTACAATACTGCTGCTTTAGCGTCTCCAGACCAATCGTATATATTATACAAACTCGTGCATTCAGGTAACGCCCACGTCTTCGCGTATGCCGTTTTCTGTTTTATTGGTATTTCTTCTGTCAAACGGCGTTGAAAGCCACATCTTACGCGGCGTGCGAAGCCGACGCCGCCACTGCCACCCGATTATGCATGCGAAGCAGATCGTCTACATATGGAACACCTCCGAACACGACTTTTTTTCAAAGCAGGCCCCGCCACGGAGCCCCTGAACACGCGTCGCCGAACATTAGTATTCCGACTCGGTCCACGTCGCCAACGCAATCTTATGTACAGGTTTCCGTAAATCGGAGTTATTAGAGCGTCTCACGCACTCATCCGGCTGCTTCGCTCTTAGCGTACACTGAGCAGAATACAAATAAAAACTATGAGATTATTATTCGAGCGAACATTGAAAACCTAAAGCGCGAACATCTGATAGAAGTATGCCTGGTTGTAAGGAGTCTAGTGAGAGTTTTTCACATACAATTTCGTGACTGGATTCCCCTATTTCAAACGCAAAATGGAACACTGCGCGATCATTGTAACATTTTGTGTATCCGAGAGCGAAGCAGCAATGTCGGCGATTTTGTGGTACAGGTAATTAAATGATGGTGTATGAACGCGTATGAAAATATTCTTAGGGTGAACACTAAAAATCGGGTAATCATTGAACATATAACAGCGATTGAGTGATGTCTGCGTAGAATAAGCAATTAACCATGCAAGAACATACGAGGAAATAAATTTCATTTATATTGCTGGGCTAGCTAGTTGCGAGCCAGGATATTAAAAAATCAGCGCACTGAACAAAAAACAAAATTTGGAGGACGCTTTAGCTTCGTTTTGAAGTGTAGAACGCGATAGCCTAATCGGGCCCCCGTGCGCATCACCTTCACATATCGCAAGGAAAGGAACATTTCTGAGCGTAGCACTGGCCGTTTCGAGCTATCCTAGAATGCCTACTGCAGGTGCACTTGCGAAGTGCCCACTACGCCATAACTCTTCCTTTTGCAAGTTCGCGAAACACCAGCCCATTACGAGTACGCAAGGCGCCACGCGCATCCGCGCAGCTGCACACTCTGTAATGGTGGGCAGCTTTAAACCTGCCACTCGTTAAGCAACTCACATGTCTTGATGCCTGCTGCGCGATTGTACGATTTTGCCACGCAATATTACATGCGGTAAGTAGACTGCTCCCACTAATTAAGTTCTTATAACGTTTTTTTTTTTTTTTTTTCGAAGCAGTTTCAAGCACTGGCGTGGCTCCGTAGCAAAACACCTACTTAAAACGCCGAAGGCCTGCATTCGATTCACCCTTGAACCGATGATATTTGCATCGAATTCTCGCTCACGGACAGCGCCGACTTGTCGTTCACCACCAACGACGCCGACGCCGACGCCGGAATTTATGCGAAATGAAGTTTTTAACGCTATCGCGTTCAAATAGCGCTTGCTTCTGTGCCTGTGTGCTTCCTTAATGTGCAGCGTCAAAAGCTCTCCACAGACCGGAGGCAGAGAACACGCACAAAGTATTTTACTTTGAGTTTAAATTTCTCGTTGCCCAGCCTCCGCAAGCCAGCACCACCGCAATGGACATTATCACGACGAGTCCACACAGTTAAATGGGTTTGTGAACTCGGCGTCCTGCATGCAGCCTAAATCAGAGAAATCGCTATCGAAGTCGTTGGACAATTCACCCACCGTTGTTTACGCGCGCCACGTGCGACATGACAGCAGATGAAACAGTCGATTCTAGTACGCCACAATAAAACACTTAAAATACGTGTCAGCACTCATCTAAGCGCGTTGCTTCATTAATGTGACTACGAGGAAATGAATTCTGAAAACATTACCTGGTCGGAGATTTGAAAACGCGCCGTCATTTTTGAAGAGCGAACAAAAAGGAAGTGACGTCAACGACTCGCTCGTAGAATGACTGTTCGAATGACTGCCGCGTATGAGACGGTATAATGGCGACCCACCTTTCCCTCGCTGTGGTTGCACATGTCCCAGAGAGGAACCATCGCAGTCATGGCGTCCGTGCCGTCCTCGTCATCTCCGCCAGCGGTGTCCGTCAAGGGCACGGCGTTCTGCCGAGTCATCACAGCCGACACGGCCCACCTGCGCAAGACAGATTTCACTCTTAAAGGGGTACTGGCACGTTTTTTCAAAGCCGAGTTTACTCTGCCACACAAATCTCCTGTATGCAGAGACGGCTCTGAGCAAGTGTGAAGCTCAGCAAATGCTGATAAGACATTTTAATTTGATATTAAAGTCAATTTTTGCCATGGCGCAACTACTGACATCGACACTAGCTTGACGTCAGGCTAAAGTACAAATTCTGGTGACTTCACGCAGCAGTCTGGCTAGTTGTGATGACGTTAGGTACGAAAACTTCCAAGATGGCCGCTTGCTGCGTCATCAAAAGCCACGGTGCGGAGCGGACCATGGAAACGTCACTATATATTGCGCCAGCACGTGACGAGAAGCTCATACCGTGTTGTGACGTCAAGGTACAGTAGGAACCGAAACTGGCTTTTAAAAACATACTGTAATTACTTTTTCAGGGCGCACTCGCGCTGAGCACAACCTTTTCTAGGCTCTCGAGGGCTTCGCCTTTCATTTCAGGCAAAAAAAAAAAAAAAAACGACAACTGAAAATGTTCGTGTCAGTACCCAAAGAAAATAATCACCAGTGTAACTATATTTGATGTCTTACACTCGGCAAAAAAAAGAAAAAGAAAGAGAAAAAGTAAGAGTCCTTGCGCTATGAGGAAAATGCGGGAAAGCGAAGTTTCTTTCTTTCTTTCTTTCTTTCTTTCTTTCTTTCTTTCTTTCTTTTTATCGCCCTGCGCAATGCTCCCTCCTGTTTCCTTCCTCCATGACGGGAATTCGACCCTCACTCACGTTCTTAGCAGCGTAGCTCTCCACAAACTAGAGAGCTTGATGCGAAACAAACGAGCGCTAAGAAACGGGAACATCAACAGGAGGCACACAGGGACAGGCGCTCAACTGAGGTTTATTGAAAAAAAAAAACAAAAAAAAACATGAATATTTATAACGCCAACCAGAAAGGGCGATAACATTCGTGATAACGTCCTGTGTGCCTCCTGTTTATGTCCCCGTTTCTTAGCGCTCCTTTGTTTCGCATCAAGTATCAACCAACTTGCCCGAACACGTGTCTTGCTGGAAAGCGTGAGGCTTTCTTTGTTGAATTTCTACAGTCCTCGCGGCGCGCGGGTGCGTCTTCTGATTGCAATTTCGCAGGCACCGTCTCCAATCACCAACCTCAACGTGGTTTTAATTCGTTTGAAGTGTTCAAGCCTGGTAACGGGTATCATTAGACCGCCGCGGTAATGTCGGTTACGGTGCTCGACTGCTGACCCGAAAGTCGCGGTTTCAATCCCGGCCGCGGCAGTCGCATTTCGACGGAGGCGAAATGCTAGAAGCACTGTGCGATGTCACCGCACGTTAAAGAACAACAGATGGTCGAAATTTCCGGAGCCCTCCACTACGGCGTGCCTCGTGATGATGTCGTGGTTTTGGGACGTTAAACGTCAGATATTATTACGGGTATCATTATCTTAGCTACAGTATATTCACGTGTCTGTGACGGTGAAGAAGGCTGCAGTAAGGCTGGGAAATACGGCCCTTTTTATTGGGCGAAATTCTCCCAGAAACATTAAAAATCAACGTACAAGCGATACACGTTGTACCTTGGTAGCGGCGAGAACGGTCATCAGCCATCGAGTAATCTAATCGTCGGCAGAACGCGTCGTCTTTTATACATCAGTCATCGAACCTTCCAGCGCTATCGCTAGTGCTCACGCGAGCTCCCGAATAAACTTCACATGCTCGCGTCCTGCGCGCATATTGACAGTACTATCTGAAGCAGTCGCGTAGCTTTTCAGCACTGTGGTGCGGCTTGCGCCTAGAGATGCTAACAGCTTTTTGCGGGTGAAACTCAATCACATCCAAACAGAGGAAGAAAAAAAAGCTCGCAGAGTTTCTTATGCATTAGCCAAGAAAGACTCGAAGGCGAAAGCCGTCTTCTTCCTCTTCTCAGTCGATGTATTCATCGTAACGCGCCCCTTTCCGAAAGCTTTATGCACCTAACGTGGTTTTGCACTGCCTCCAGCATTGGAAGCATTGCGAGCTTTCTGAACCCCAGCTGATTTTGGATTGCCTCCGTGATCGGCCCACCTTTGACCAAGGAACGATGTCGTGTGATAACATCATCATGTGACGTCAGGTGATGTTACGTTATAATTACGTCACAACATTTGTCGATTTCTGACGTCATATGTTGACGTCATCGCGAGATGATGACTTTTTGCATCACTCGCGTTGACACCGACGGTCAATTTTCGTGTTCCATGAGGCATCTAAGGCTTTCGCTTTAAAAAAAAAATAAGGGCGCGTGGCAGTATATTAGGCAACCCTAACTGTTCACTGGTCCAAACCACTCCCTTTCTGTCCTGTAGCGTTACGCATATCACCTATCGTAATACCACTCGGTGAGCTACCTTAAAACACAGTGTCGCAAGTGCCGCGCACGCGAACTTACACATCTCCTCAGAAAACTCCCACACAGTTGCATCCCGCTAACCACCCGATAAGACCCTGCCCAGCGCAGCGCAGCATTACGGAAGAATCAAGCGTCGCATGAACGCTTTTATTAAGGGGCGCGCGCCGTCTAAGGCAATCACGGGTTACTCAACTCTCTCTGTAATCGATCGAGTTGAAGCACGCGAAACTAGGAGCCGCGCTGAAACGTGAATTAAAAGTTTGCTGCCACCGGAGCGCTGTAAACACGCCGAGCAATTTGTACACGTCAGGTGCCTGGGGCCGCTTGCATAGCGCCTGAACACTAAGTGAAACCCTCTTTAGCGAGAACACGCCGTGCCTCTCCGCTTCCATTAAGCGCGCGTCACGCTATAGTCGGCGACAACCTCTGTCTGCAGTCATGTGGGTACGGCTGCCCATTCCTGAGAGAATTCTCGCAGGTCGACAGACAATATATTTCAACGAGCGCGCATTTCTTTATTTTTATGCGATCGGGCTTCACCCACAAAAAACTGTTACAGCCACTCGGCTCATGCCGCTCCTGAATGTTCGTGAAAACTTCGTGAAAATTTCAGACTGTTCCGATAAGATTGCCCGCACGACGAGTGTACTCAGGTTTATTCCAGAGATAACGCAAGCGCCAATGATAACGCTGGAATTTTCGATCACTCGTGAAGAAAAGACAATGTTTGCAACGACCATCGGATTATCGACGTCCGTGATCGCCATTACATTGCACAGCGAGCGTTGCTCGTATAGAGACGTCTACATCTAAGGTGAACCCATCATTAGTATTAAAGACCTCACTGAAGCAGATATCTAATACATAATTCGGAAAATTACTGTTGTTTATACGAACACCATGATTAGGCGTCATATAACAAACATTTCCCTCGTAAATTAGAACAAACGTTCCAGTTTTACCGACTTAAACACTAATAAGGTGTTCACCTGAGATGTGATTCACGCTGTACATTGAGGCATTCTTTTCCCGGGCACAGGTTCGCCCAATAAAAATGTTTCATCTTTACCGGCTTGAATTTTGGGTCCTTCGCCGTAACAACCACGTTACAATATCAAGCCGTAAGCCCGCATACAACAGTGGTACGCACGACGTATCAGTACATGCGTGTACAATGATAACGTCTCGTAAGTCCAATAAATACAGCACACTCGGTACAGACCAAACAAACAATAGCAATTGACATGACGCGTGGTGGTGGCCATACACTGACGAATACAGAATATATATATATAGATATATATATATATATATATACTATACAGGCTTCATGTCGGGATTAGCCTATGCAATATATAAAATAAGCACCAAGCGTCGCACAGCGCGAATTCTGTATCACACAATGCGAATTGCGCAACGAATAGGTTGTTGAATGCTCCCAACCCATTACAGAAGGCTCTGCCATAATTCTTCGTCGTCATCAGGCACAGCATCAACAAAGTGCGCATAATGCCTTACATGCGTTTAGCAGGTACCAACGCTCTCCGTAGAATGACGAAAAATGGCACAGTGCCTGCTGCCCTACTTCTCAAAATTTACAATGCGTGGGTTCCTCGCAAGTGCACTTGTCTTGGTTGCCAAGGAAGCGGCGCATGATCCATTTCCTCGACCCCGAGGAAATTTTGTCATGGAGCAGACACCTAATTCGTGGTCTCTTCTGCGATAGCAAAGCAGCCCTCCAAAGTCTACTCTCCGCTTTACGTCATGGCGCACATGAGCAGCTCGTCGCGGAAATCAGGCAAATCCACCATGAAGCAATAGAAGAAGGGCAACCGAGTAGTATTCCAGTGGCTGCCTAGTCACTGCGGCATTCAGGGAAATGACCAAGCGGATGCAGCTGCCCGATCCGCTCATGACGGTGTCAGCAGTGTCACCATTCCCCTGTCAAGAATCGGACGCCGCAAGAGAACTTCGTATGCTAGCTCGTCGCATAACGTTGGACTTGTGGAAGTCATCATCTACATTTACAAGTGCACGGCTGCATGCCTTGGACCCTGATCTTGAATTACGCATCCCGTCCACCTTATCACGACGTGACTCTACCCTACTGGTCCGTCTATGGGCTTGGAGTGGCCTTCTCAAATGCCTATTCGTATATTATTGGAATGGCTGAGAGCCCGTCGTGTGAAGTCTGCGGGTGCAGCGAAACAGTCGCGCACCTTCTCTGTGAGTGCGCCCGCTTCAGCTCGAAAGAACGGCCTCTCAGCCGCATTAGCCAGCTGGACAACCGCCCTCTCACGGAGAACAAAATCCTAGGGCCCTGGCCTACCCGGTCTTCAGCGCAAGCCGCTCTGAGGGCGTTGTTGAGGTTTCTCCACGCAACCGGACTCAATGTCAAACTGTACTGCTGGAAGAAAATGGTGCTGTGTAGTACTTGGACTGCGGTTATGACTTCGTTTGTTTTGTTTGTTTTGTTGTTGTTGTATTTCGGTCGTCACAAACTCTTCTTCTTCTCTTTCATTCTTTTACATCCCCCTTCCCCTTCCCACGTGCAGGGTAGCAAACCGGAGACTGCTTCTGGTTAACCTCCCTGTCTTTCCTTTCTCCCTCTTCTCTCTCTCTCCTCGGGGTCTCAGTAAAATTACAATGCTTTATAGCGTAGTGGGTTCCTCGCAAGTGCACGTGTATTGGTTGCCAAGGAAGCCCATAAGTGCACGATCCATTTCCGCGGGGTCTCAGTAAAATTACAATGATTTAGAGCGTAGTGGGTTCCTCGCTAGTGCACTTTTATTGGTTGCCAAGGAAGCCCATAAGGGCATGATCCATTCCTCGGGGTCTCAGTAAAGTTCTTCGCCCCCACCCCCCCCGTCTCTCTCCCACGTCAACGTATGTTATACAGCATGACGGGAGAGGGAAATAGCGAGCGGGCGTCACCCAATGCAAATTACATAACTGGTGGGCCGTTTAAAGCTTCCAACCCATTACAAAGGGCTGAGCCATAATTCTTCATCGTCATCAGTCGTCGCGTCAACAAAGTGCACATAATGCCTTACAGATGTGTAGCTGGTGCCTCGCTTCTCCGCAGAATGACGAACAATGGCTTAGTAAGTGCTTCCGAACTTCACAAAAATTGTGATTTATGGCGTAGTGGGCATCTTTCTAGTGTACTTGTATTGTAGCCCCAAGAGAGTTTACAACGGCTCTAGAACCGCCGCTCTTCCAGCTTTCGCTGTGACTGTGCTGCGGTTTCAGCGCAGGCCTGGCGTTTTTCTTTAGTGTAATGACGATAAGCGCCAACGTAGCTTCGGCCTGATGCTACGTTGGCGCTATATATATATATATATATATATATATATAATATATATTGAGAGGAGAGAGAAAGAAAGAGTTAGAGGTACCCCAATCCGTGAGCACATCATCTCCTACCGCGTACAGTTTCGTAATTCCACTTGTCACTGCGGCTCTCTGCGTTCACGTGGAGTTCGTAACCTCCGCGCCAGGTCGAAGCGTAAAAGTGAACAAGAGGAAAGCAAATTCATAACATTTCAGTTGTTTAGCTTCCTTTCAAGACAACCACTAAATCATGGGAGCCGGCACGAAAAAGGGAAAGGGAGAGGCGGACGAGAAGCAGCGGCGAATGGAATGCCCGAACGTACTTCGACGACGGCATGCGATTCGCTACGGCATCTGCCGGCCGTCCGGTCCGGAGGAGAAAAAGCGAGTTCGGAATCCACACTCGGAAGCAAGAGTTCGCTAACACCGCGGTCAGACGCCACCGTCGGAGAAAGGTTTTCACTCTCTCTGTATTTCTCTCTCTCTCTCTGCCTCTCTCTTCCTTTCATGCGTACACAACCTCCTCTCTTGTTGTCAAACGCGAGTGCCGCGGTTTGGCGCCCAACGTGGGGGACTTCTTCTACACGAACATCAGTCTACCAAATGCCGTTGTTCGCGCTAGCGTACAGGAGGTACGCATGGTTCGAGCACATGCACGTGTACCTTGACAACGAGGCCTATCTTCTTTTCCTGCCGTGATGGAAGCATGCACTATACGACAATCCGCACGGAGCGGCCAACGGAGTAAGTTCAGCTAATTATCTTATCGCGTCGTGGTGAAATTCGTTAAGGTATCCCCCAAAAAGAACAAGATAAGGTTTACTCCATATCGTTACCGGAACAAATTAAAAAAAAGAGAACTCCCTTATTTTTTTCGTTTACTTCGCCTTTTGAGTTGCGTGATATTTTTCCCGCGATTTTCACGCAAAGAAGTTTCGTGCGGAAGAGGTGAGGCTGCTTGCTTATGTACAATGGACAACGGTGTTTTACTCTGCGAATGCGTCGGTGGAACTGTGGTTGACGGACAGACTCCTATCCCTCCCGCGCGTCGGTGTGTCTGCGACCTGAGATGATATCGGGCTAAGCGAAGTCTGCAGAGAAATGACCAACGAAAAGCGGCGTCACGTCCACAACCGAAACAACCAGGCCTCGGATCACTTCCTCCAGTGAACAACCAACAAAGAACGTCGTAGACGAAAAAAAGCTCTGAAAGCCGAGACGCCACGCTTATCTTAGTAATGAGTTGAAGATTCCGTGCCTGAAGCATAGGCTCAGTTTTACGAAGTCATGCTGCGAAAAGACTTCGTGAAAGCGCGATGACTAGGACGGCGATCAGGTCTTCAACTCACGCGCATCGTAAATATATCTTCGTTTAGATAACTTTGCGGATCGATTACAACTGTTCCGGCTGGCGAAGCACAGAAAGAAGACACCGTAGCATCACACCGGTTGATCAGGACACGTGTCTTCCGGGAAACCAGTGCGATCAAGGTTACTTTACTTAAGCTTGCACCACGACGTAGTGCTGGACAAACGGTGGGTGATCCCACAAATGACGTCACAGTCTTTGCACGTTACGTCCCTCTGCGTGGGACACTGAAGCATCCACTAGAGGGCGTCGCCAACCATGGAAGTACGGGGTTCCCGCGGGAGAATTTAATCAAGGTGAGTTATCGCTAAATACATCTGTTATATTATATGGCGAGTTAACTGAGTCACTTGGCAGATAATACTTATCGTCTCAGTCCACAATACGCACACATCACCGATCACACTTGTTATGGTTTTTCGACAGCTTCCAGGCTTCGGTTTTCGTTTTCGCACGGTCTAACCGAGCTTCGCCAATTTCAATGAGCATCATAAACCCATTTTTGTGTTTGATTGCGTAAGTGTGTCATGCAGTAGAAGGCATTGGTTCTGCATTTACTATTGTGATTTGTAGCCGCTTGCAGTGTTTATTTAAGTGCGCATGTCCTGGTTGAATCACATTAGAGTGCATTGTACCTATTAAATGAAAATATTCATGAAATGTGTTGAACTGAGATCACTAAACAGAACATAATAAAATTCCTCCATCTTTTCCAGTTCCATTATGTTTGCGTATTAGGGCAATCACAAGCGTAGGCGCTACGTGAATCAATCAGAAGTTCAGTGAATCAAATCAATGAATGAATCAAAAGCATCGACACGCCAAATAAATTAATAACAGCACTATATGCAGTGTAGCAGGTACAACAAACACCCGTTGACTATTGACACGGAAGATCGCTACTCCGCGCGGAGCAGGTTGCGTGCTGCGGTGCAGGTTGTGCGCTGCAAGTTCATCAGTGGTACAAGTATTTCAATGCATTCCACAATACGCTGAGAGCTTGATGCATCGCGGCTGCTTGTGAAACGTTTGTGTGGCAAGTCGCATACGTGGAATTGCATCCCGCGTCTCGCGGTTGTACGCCAACACCAATTAGAACTTCGTAATAATCGAGCCAAGCAACATCTTAAGGCAATCACGGGTTTATCCTAGACAAAGGCTGGGAATACTGTAACTTAGCGCTGAGGCCTACACATCTCAAAACCTTGCAGATGCCGGTAACAGGTAAGGTAAACCCATACACAATACAGGCCTAATCAGATCTTATGTCTAGATTTCAATGGATCAATAGTAGAAAACTAGCCAGATTGCTCGCGGGGTGAATGGCCCGCCAAATCAAGCGCTTCAAAGATGGATAGATGGATAACCACTTCTAATTTGAATAACGCGGCTTCATGTTATGTAAGGTGCTACGAGTTTGCAGCAAGTGTCTAAATTTCTTAAGGCGCGTTGGTTTCTGTACGATGAATACAGCGGTAGCGCAAGGATTATTAACAGTGTTACATTAGATTTAAAACAATTGTAGCTTGCAGCTCATTTCAAAGTTCAGCTTTTAAAGGGACACAAGAGAGAGAAAACTATTTTACTCGTACTAGCCATTTACTCTTTCACAATACCAAAATGACCACGTTTACCGCGAGGGGATGCGTGGTAAGCGAGAAAACGCGCAAAAAGCAAATCCGGGTGGCGACGCCACTTTGAAATTGCCCGCGCCAGTGACCGCGACGCCGTAGATTTTGACAGCGTCTGCTACGGCCTACAGACGTACTTCCTAATCTGTAAAAATGAAGTACATCGCCCTCTGAGGGGGACAGAGACTTACCATACTATGTTTCAAGAATGTTGGTTGAGCCAATGCCGCCAAAATACGAAAAAAAAAATATACCTTGAAATTCGTGACATATGACGCGCGGATATTTCGTAGCGAAATTTAACAATGAGACCTGATCCTTGATTTTCTCCTGTATTAAGAAACCTAGGATGGTGAAATTCGCGACATTAGAGCTCTCAAAGTACAGTTTATCAATATAAAGCGATTCATTGCAATATTTTAGCAAGCGAACCGTGTATTGTTAGAGATTTTCGGAGGCGGCGGCATCGTCCGCGAAAAGCCAGGCGTGAAAGGGACAGTGATTTTTTTTTTATTAGGAGGACAATTAAACGTAAGATCGTAACTCATATGCTCACAAAGTATCAGGGGAGGATTCGCTTGTCAACAACCGAAAAAAGCCTTTTCACACACGACCTCATTTCAGTCACGTCCGTGTACAAACCCTCCAACTGTCGCCTACGCAAAAGAGACCCAATTCGGAAAGCGTTACTAAACACGCCGCTCGCAAGAAGCACATTGAGCTGAGAGCTTCGCCACGTGCCTGCATTACTTCGAACAAACGCACTCCCCTCCCATCAAATACATATAAACTGGGCGATTCAGGAACACAGTACACGGAGTACGTTCTCCTATTAGCAAGCAGGCGCATTTCGGGTTGTGTGATTCACGTTGGAGAAATGAAAAAAAATAAGCTCAATGTTCCCGCTGTTTCTTGGACGTCGCCGAAAGCATTTCCCGTGCGCTGGCCAGCACTCTATCGCTTCAAGCATCACCGCGCGCATTTTGCCACCACACTCTCAACGTATCGTAGTTCCCTGCAGCATGTAATAAGGCTACGAGGCGTGCCGACGTTGAGATATGCAGTGACATTTACTGTAATCGCAATAAGCAAGCGCACTCTTCAAGTGCACTTAATAATGCCCGAACTTGTAGACACCTAAAGTCGGTGACTCGAATAAGAATTACAATCCACCTTTACTCAGCCACAACCTGAGACAACGGTGCATGAGCATCGCAAGTCACCAAAAGAGAATTTATATAAAGTGACGTTCGCGCATATGTTTTGCAAGTGTTTTCTAAGCATTTCTGTGTTGTATCACAGCTCTTTATTGTGCACTCATGACCGCGCTGGAAGCTCTGGCTCTTACCCCCACCCCTACAAGGCACTGCGCCGTGTCGCCTATAGGCAGACAGAAATTAGGTGCCTTTTTCCTTTCCTTAATAACCACAGAAAAAAAATTTGGCTAGCGCGAAATCGACAAGGACTACGAAGGAACACAGTGTCCTTCGTAGTCCTTGTCGATTTCGCGCTACCCAATTTTGAAGATTATGAACCAACTAGCCCAGCAACGTATACTATTAAGCTCTGGCATACAGTGCAGCCGTGAGCCATTCCTACTCCCCCGCCCCCACTCGACCGAAGCGCGTCTTACCATCACCGATGCACTGGAACGACGCAGCGTTGCGCTGCTGCTGTGATTGACATGCCCGTCTCCAGCGCTAAACGTTACGACTAGGGGGTGTGCGAATAGTGAAATTTAGAACCGAATCGAACGCGAAACGAATAGTGACCGTACCGAATTGAATACGACTTGAATACTATTCGAATAGTTCTCGAATAGTAAGGCAAGCATTTTCGAGAGAGGCCTGGAAACCTTTTTATTTCAAACAAATGTTCACAAACTTTGATAAACTAACATTATCGTTACATTTAACCAACCAAAGGTACCAGAATTATGTAAACTGAGGTAAGGTCGCATACAGGAGCGACTAGAGCGTTCCAGGTATTTTTAACTGTTTGGCGAATACAGCCATTACTTCAGTGTTCGAGGTGGTACTTTGTCACCAGCTTTTAAGTAACACTGAGACCTAAAAGGTAAATAATGTTTCATGAATGAATGTCATTAATCCCATTATAATGGTAGCGGATTGAGGACACATTCACTTCGGCGAAAGTGGGGTTTAAAGAAAAATTCCTTCATCCGGTGAAGATTAAAACTTACATAGTCTCGTAAAAGCTTGACCTGCACGCATCTTAGTACTGCACTGATTAAAAGATCAAAAATTATCATTCGCTCCTCCAACGCGCCGTTCCTTCGGGGTCTTCCCGTCGGTTCTGACTTCTGATTATTCGAAAATTATTCGAAAATTATTCGAAAAATATTCGACAATTTGAATATGCGCTATTCGAATCGTCATTCGAAATTTTCGAATATTCGCACACCCCTAAATGCGACGGTGCCGGCGAAGGGTGGACTAAGAACAGTTTTGCTGTTAATAAAACGACATGATGTGCGGCCCCTTAACCTGGAAAGCACAGCCTCGCTAACGCTACTTCACCCTATAGCCTTCGCTGCACTGCACGGAATTGCTCAGACGGAAAGATAAGTTCTAGAAACACAAGCACGGCACCGTAATAAAGAAGAGCTTAGACAAACGCAGACGCTGCAGGCGACACTAAAAGGCACTTGGGTGCATCGCAGTGTAATAGCATAGCGTTGTTGACACTTGTAAAGGATATGGAAGGTGCTCATTTGTACATCTACGAACGCTGGCAAAACAACGAATATTACACACAAAAATTGGAGGAAGGCTTAATAGCGCCAGTTCTTTCATGCAGTTTAGAAGCGAGACTGCTGAGTATATATATATATATATATATATATATATATATATATATATATATATATATATATATATATATATATATATATATATATATCATACTGCGCAGTTTGATGAAAAAAGCCTTGATGGCGGTACTGTTCTTTCAGACCTCGCGCCGTTGACGAATGCTGTTTACTCTCGCATAACTGCGCCCAACTATGTCAACAAATCACGCGGCGTGTTCTCTCCCGGAGAAAAAAAAAGAAAAAACACGGGGGAATGATGAGGCAGTACCTTTTGTAATAGTGTAAAGGGTGTCTTTCGTCTCAGAGAGTTTTTTTAACTGTCTTAAAGGAATATGTTCGCTCTCTCTCACAAAGGCTTTTGCATGAGCAGTCCGATGAAAACGTTGCTCAACAGAGCAGTCACTAAAACATAGCTGAGCATTTCATTTGCACGCGCTTCGAATTGGTCCTCCCCACCAGAGGCGTAGCGAGAAATTTTTTTCGGGAGGGTTCAACCATACTTTATGTATGTTCGTGCATGTGTTTGTATTTGTGCGTGTATATATACGCAAGCAAAAGTGAAAAATTTCGGGGGAGGGGTGAACCCCCCAACCCCCCCCTCCCCCTGGCTACGCCCTTGCTCCCCACATTTGGCTTAAATATCACTCAGCCGGCTAGGTCAAACGGTCATTGTTTTATGCGAATCGAACGTGTGTATTGAGTATGTCGAAATTCCAGTAAATCACCGTACTAATATCGCTGATAGGCGTTCAAGATTTGCTGCTAGGTCGCTAGTTGAATTGCTGCTGTAGGTTGTGAGCCGTACAGCCGCCCAAATCGATAACTAGCATGCGCAGAGGCGATTTTTCTGTCTGTCCGCGCCATGTGATGGAACTAAGTTGCAAGAGATTGTTTTGTGGGTATGTGCTTCGGGCGTGGGCATGCACTTGGCCTCGCACTTCTTGGAACTTAATTTAAGTTCCAAGAAGTGCGAAAAATTTAAGGCAGCTTCGTAGTAGCAGGGCCAAGCCTGAAGTGCGAAGCTGGGCAGCCTTCTTTGTTATTTTTTCTTTCTTTATTTCTATTTATTTCTTCCTCTCTCTTTATCTATTTCTTTCTCTTTCTTGCTCTTTCTACTTTTCTTCCTATCTTTCCCCTTTCCTCCTCCTCTTTTTCTATTTCTCGCTTGCTTCCTTTTTTCTTTTCTATTTTTATACGTGGTTTTGCCGGGCCCCTAAAGTGCTCCGCCTTATCATCATCAAGGCGCTCGAAGAACAAGAGGAAGAAGACTTCTCTTTTTCGCGAGCGCGTGCTCGATATGTACAGACGGCTACGTTCGTAGCATATTGAGCGCGCTATTCGTGGTTTCGCTATTCGTGGCTACGCTATTCGTGGTTTTGCCTGCGTTACGCCAAGCTACAACAGCATACGACGACGGCATACGACAGCACACCACAGGTCAGGCCCCTAGAGTGATCCGCACTTAAAAGTGCCGCTTGCGCATGCTAGTCAAAGATTTCGACGACTGCACGCCCACAGTGAAACCACGGCGGTTGACGTGTACCTCGTCGCTGAAACCCAAGTATACATTCGCTGGTTGAACACTCATTAGGTATACCTAACAGCGCCTCGAACGAGAAACTCATGAGCCTAGGCGTACATAATACGATGGAAGAGATGGCGGAAGCGCAACAGATGGCGCACCAGGAAAGACTCACAAAAACGCGTGCGGGTAGGCTTATACTCAAAGCGATCGGGACAGACCCCAATAGATCGAGGACCCCGAAGGAGGCCGAGGTGGAGCTGAGCGCGGAACTTAGAGCCGCGATCACAACCACCCCTCTCCCAAGAAACATGCACCCGGAGCACAATGTTAGCAGGAGAAAGGCGAGAGCGAAATCTTTATTGAAAGAAATTGAACAGGTAGGTGAAGAGGCAGCCCTCGTAGACGCCGCCTGGGTCAAAGGCAAAGAGGCCTACACGGCCGTGGTGGTCGACAGCCAGGGCGAGATACGGGACGCCGTCACCCTGTTCACTAAGGAATCAACGGTGGCGGAGCAAGCCGCGATTGCTTTAGCTATCAGGAACCGAAAATGGTCTTACATTTATAGCGATTCCAAAACAGCAATTAAGAGCTTTGACAAGGGCTATGTCGCTGGGACTGCTGTTAAACTTATCGGCAATGTAGAACCTATAGAAACTGAAATCCGATGGTTTCCTGCACATATGGGACAAGTGGATGAGGCTCGGGTCAACCTCAACGAGGTGACGAATGATCTGGCACGAGGACTCGCTTGCCGTGCCGGTCAGAACCGAATCGACGCCCACTACCATTCCGGGGATCATAAAGATAATTTACTAACCTACAACGAGATCACTAAATACTACTACTTGGGGCGTAGGCAATTCCCACTGCCACACGTAAAGTTGAACAGGGCTCAGGCAGTCACGCTACGTTTACTGCAAACTGGGACGTACCCCACTCCGTATTTTGTAAAAAAAATTCACCCTGAAAGTGAATTTAGAAAAGAATGTGACGCATGCGGTGGCATCATTGAAATCAGACACATGCTGGCGGGCTGTCCCGCGACTCTCGCCAACCCCGAAGAAAAATGGCTTCACTGGCAGAAGATGATCTCCAGCTGTTCGTATCAGGATCAACTACGGGCTGTCCAGAGGGTTCACGATGGCGCCCTAAGGCTCGGCCTAACGGTGCCGACGTGGACGCGGCCCGCCTCGGTCTGAAAAGACCGGGCTTCAGGACTCTTAATAAAGTTTTGTGAATGAATGAATGAATGAATGAATGAACACTCATTAACATTAACGACAATAAGAAACATATCCACAGAAACGAAGCGTTAGCACGTCAACAAATGGTCCGATTTCAACGCACGTTCACTCGACGTAGTGACGTATACCAAAGCGCTTTGACGCTATCAACCATGATCGAGTCTGTTAACGTGTTAATGAGACAAAGGCACGGTTGAGTGGAACGGTGTTAGTGAGCCGGACAACTTAATTGCACAAAGGAAAGCATACGGCACCGCCAAGCACATCTGCTTGGCGTCGCTGGTTGGGATCATCTGGTTTCCGCGTCGTCTGGTATGGTAGGGTTACTGAATCAGCGTTGAGTTTCCATTAAGAGCGCTAATTGGAGAGTATTAGTGTAGGAAAAACAACGGAGCGGGTATGGCGCAACGTAATGGAAACCGGTCACCACTGATGTGCCGGGCCCGTAGGCGTAGGTGCCTACAACGGCTAATCAAACGACCTACCGCTTTTCGTAATCGTAAGGTCGGTCCCACTTGTTCGGTACCGAGAAACTCAAATACAGACATCCACATGTCTGAAAGGGCCTCTAAACAACATCTTTAAAAATACAAAGAATGAGCGGGGTTATTCTCTACTGGCGTTTCGCGTCTTTTCGTCGCAATTCATGACGCCACTTCACTATTTGTTCTTTGTACAGCGCGAACTTCTTGTCCGCGCGAATCTAACAGCGACGGCAGGTCTTTGCCGGGGTCGGAGGAAATTTCTACGCGCGTAAGGTGAAAGTTCGCAAAACGCCAGCGGAATGCGCAAGCAAGTACGCGTCCACATGTTCGAAAACTTACAGCAAGCTTACATTCCCACGTTAAGCTGTGTGAGGCGGTGTGAAACACTTGACTCTGCAGGAGAAGAAAAATACATAAGAACCACACGACAGACCAAGCGGCAATACAAAGTCAGTAGGTTTCCCGGAGCAGGCCATCACCAGAGCTCTTTTTAAGTTATAAGGATAGTGAAGGGCGTGCAGGCATCACCTTCAAGGAACCGCTTCAGTAAAGATAAAAGTCACAGTGCGATTTTGCCATATGTTGATAAATGCTCTCACGGGTTAGAAAAAGTTGGCGGAAGGTATGGCATTGAAGTTGTCTTCAGCGCCCCCATTAAAGGGACACTAAAGAGCAAAACGATTTTTCTCGCATTAGTAAAGTGGTCTTCCACGATACCAAAAACACCACGCTTGCTGCAAGACGCTTAATAAGCGAAAAAACGCGTTAAAAGAAAATACAGGTGGCGACGCCACCTTGGAATTCCCGCACCATTTGCCGTGACGTCACATATTTTTGACGGCGCCTGCTTGGGCCTACGTAGTTCCTAATAGGTTAAATCGAAGTACATTGTCCTCTGAGGGGGGCCAGAGACTTGACATAACGAGTTTGTGGAAATTTCGTCGAGCCAGTGGCGCCAAAATACGTTAACTGCTATTTGAAATCTCTTACGTCACGAATTACAAAGTTCGGCGCGAAATTTAAAAATGAAACTTTGAACTTGGTTTTCTCCTCTAATAATAAACCTATGGTGGTGAAATAAACTACACAACAGTTCTCCGAGCACTTTATCAATCTAAACCAATTCATTGTTTCGCTTTAGTGCCCCTTTAAGGCGCGACATTTGTGCCAGGCCGTTGCAAAAATGTTTACAGCAGGGGGAAGAAAATGTAGCTGTGGCTTAAAGGAAGAATCCAAGTTAACGAAATGCCGAAAATGGGTGGTATATCGGATACCCTTAACCTGTGGAAGTATGTATGCATAGGACAGACTGGCCGCTGTATCAACACACGGCTTAAAGAGCGTGCTAACTCACTGGGGAAAGAAACATTTTCACACTTGTCTGATCATTCTAAATCATGCCATTGTGAACCCGTTTTCCATGATACAGATATTTTGTTTGCAGATAAAGACAAACTAACACGTGAAGTTACGGAAGCCTTTTATATCAATAGGTGTGCAAAAAAATGCATCAGTCATCCTTCGGTGGTTCTAAGAGATAAGGAGTTAGTTTTTTTTTTATTCTGTTTAGGCATTGTGAGAGTGTGTCACATGACTTGCGCCGCACGTGCTCTATGCTGGTTTTTGGGTACTTATGTGTATCGTTCCTTTCAAAAATAGACAGTTGAGAGTTAGCGCTCGTGTGTCTCTTTTGTGTCCTTATCTTTTAGTGCGCGCTAGAAAAGTTTAAATATGAATACAAAGTCGTTTTTTGCCGACACATTCGGCAATCTAAAAGCCGCATTGACTAGGGGCAAGTGAAGCCAAAACGGCAACGAACGTACATGTCGACTAAACAGGCCGAGGACATGGGGAGGGGAGGGGCGGGGTGGCTCAGCCGGGGCGACGCACCAGTAAAACAAACAGAAACCAGCGCGAGCCAGTCTTTTCTTTTTATTCGAACCCTCGACAAACGCGTCTTCTTTCGTCTCTACAAACTTGGCTAGACGACCCTTCTTCATCTGCCCGAATTCCAACGCGCAGTCCTATGCTTCAGCCAGAGAAAACTATTTCCCGGCATTCCCCGCACCCTCTCGCTGATGTCGAGGAGCGATTTGAACGAGAAAGGGGTTAGCAGGGGGTTCGCGGGTAAAATCCAAAGCACGAAAACAAAACAAAACAAACAAGAAAGGACCAGAGAAAAGCCGACAGCGCCAATGCAAAAGCAGTCGGACAATTCTTCAACGCGCCCATCTTTCACTCCTCGCCTGTTTACATAACCACATCAGTGTTCACAATTCCGGGGAGCACTTTAAATGCATACTGCGCAGCTTTATTTTTTTCTTTTTCTTCTTCTTCAGTCGATGTCGGCCTCCGTATACACAATATGAGAGCTGCAGAGCGAAGACGTGAGTGCAGGCACCACGGACAATCGCGTTCCTCCCGCGCATGCGCAAAGGAACACAGTATTCCAGGAGAGAAAAAAGAATAGAGCTAGACGTTTGAAAATACCTGAACCGACCGCTCAACTACTCGCTCCTGCGCGCGCCGTCAGCCAGTTTTGAACGCAACAAAGATGTCCTCGACGCAAGAAGACAATACAAGAAGCGGGCATTTCTCGGCGGTGGGTTAAAGGAGGAGCAGGGGGGGGGGGGGGGGTGATGCCCCTTCGCCGGCAAGGCCCCGCCCTACACCGACCCCTCTCCTTCTCGTCTTCTCTTGACGAAGCTATAAGCTATTGCAGCGCAAACGGAAGGAGACACACTGAACAAGAGAACATGCTGAATACCGGGCACAACGGGTGGTATTCCGTTCGTTGTCGTGTGTTCGTGTCTCTGCAATGGCCTCTTCAAAATTTGCACCAACTAGAGCAATTCCCTTGGTATTTTTCTCGAATCGCGTCGATTGCAGTGATGACGGTGAGGTCGCTTCGAACTCACACTCAGTAGGATGTTTCAGGTGTGGCACTTTACCGACGGTACGGTATACCATACCATCGTGGTACGGTGTGTTCTCATCTGCAATACCTGTATTAGCCACTGACGTCATTTCATCATGTTTCCGTGCTTACCGAGCAACCCACGCAGCTAAAACATTTTCTTGTTCCTGATCGTGGTATTCTTGCACGGAACGGCATTACCGCAGCGTAAACAGTACGGTACTACCGGTAATGCTAAAAGCACCGGAGTGTTCTGTCCTTAATTTTGGGGCCACGTTCGAGGTGGCTGTTCGAGCCAGTTGTTGCAGCATCTTCAAAGGCATACAGCGCGAAAGTCACAACAGGGATAAATCCAAACACGACCGAAATTCTGGGAAAGGTGGATGCTTTGTCGAACAGCGCATGCTGCTGGAGCCAAACACTCGGGTAAGATGACTTGCAAGGTTCTATCAAAGAGAACAACGAGCGTTACATAACGATATCGAATAAACACAGTAAAATGACGACACGATTGCTGCTTTGCGAGTTGAAACCATGACCTTCTTATTAGCAGTATCCAAGGAGAGGCTATTGTTTTTGCACCATGTGAAAATCTGACAGCGGTATGCGACACTCATAAACAGTACGAAGTTCCTTCAATAATAGCTTGATGTCGTGGTTATACATATAGGAATAAATAAGAATTCCAACTGGCGGAAGAAGCGTCGGTAAGAATTAGAAAAAAAAAGGAGCAGCGGTCCCTCCAGGGACCTTACCAGTACAACTAAGAGCTGATGCAAAAACCAGTCAAAAAGAAGCCGGACAAGGGGAAGAAGTGACACACACAAGGACTGTCAGCTAATCAGCTAAGGACTGCCAGCTAATAAAGCACAGTTGCTAGTCCAGTCCTTGTGTGTGTCACTTCTTCCCCTTGTCCGGCGTCTTTTTGACTGGTTTTTGCCTCAGCGTCATGTACCAACTGAACCAGACTTCGACCTTACAACTAAGAGGTTTCGCCAATAATGACAATAATAATAATAATAATAATAATAATAATAATAATAATAATAATAATAATAATAATAATAATAATAATAATAATAATAATAATAATAATAATAATAATAATAATGAAAATTCACCGACGATTACGATACTGCCTAATGCGAATTCTGAGCTCAGCTTCGGACTGGGGCAACGCCAACTGTGCTTGAAGTTTTGGCTTTCCGCAGTCGTAGCAATGTAATTATTCGTTACATATTGCCACAGAAACTGACAGCGGTCGAGTGCTACGCACCCCGCTCTGTGCATTGCATGCGTCGCGAACCAAGCGAAACGCCGACAGCCCCGTTAGGATGAGCGAAGCCAGCCGCAGTGCACGTGCCAGCCCTGCATGCGCACGAGGTCCGACCAAGTGGCCAGCTCGCGTGACATAGCAAGGAATCGAGGTTACAGACCATGGTTGCTCGTGATATCGACAGACTCCGCGTTCTCTTTCACCCTCGTTCGCTCTATCGGTTACGCCGACGCCAACGCCAAGGGCGACGCCGCTCAACGCAGGAACGGGCGCGTAAGAACTGCGCTCTCAAACGACAGGCCTGCGCGGAACGTCCAGCACAGTCCCAGCGAAAGCTGGATGAGCGGCCTTTCTAGAGCCCGTTCTAAACTCTCTTGGGGCAACTAATACAAGTACACATGCAAGGTATCCACTACGCCATAAATCATAAATTTTGTGAAGTAGGGAAGCACCCAATATGCCATTATTCGTCTTTCTGTGGATAAGCGAGGTACCCGCTACACATATTACCAATTGTTCCAATTGTGTGGGTACAATTGTGTGTAGGTACCCGCTACACATACGTTACTATTGGTAACGTACTATGTGCACTTTGTTGGCGCTGCATGTGGCTGACGACGATGAAGAACTATGGCTGAGTACTTTGCAGTGGGTGGGAAGCTTTAAACTACACACTCGTTGCCCAATTAGCATTGTGTCATGCCTGGTTTTTATTTTACTCATCTGCCACGCTATATTACATAGGTGAACGCGATTCCTTGCCCGACATGACGCCAGTAGAGAGTCTTTTTGCAAATGAATCTCAAACACCAGCGTGGCTCTGTGGTAGAATACTCGACTGCCGCACAGAGGGCCCGGGATCAAATCCCATTGGATCCTGGGTATTTTTTTTTAATTTATTTTTTCATGTATATCGCTTAAGCCGACGCTAACAGAGACGCCGCTCAACGCAGGAACGGGCGCCTAAGATCTGCGCTCTGATAATAAACCTGACTACACTGCAGGGCAAATGTCTCCATCGACCTAGCCCTGTGCTGTAGCTGCGGCCATATTATCTCCGCAAACTATCTTTCAATCTCACCTGCCCACCAAACTTTACGCCACCCCCCTGATATGCTTGCCTTCTCTTGGAATTCACACTGTTACCCTTAATAATGATAATAATAAAGGCTAAACGACAGCTTCGTTTAGAACCACATCCTTCGTCCAAAACCCTTTCGACACCTCTCCACTTGTTCCGCCACTTATCGCGATGACAGGCACATACGCAACCGCCGCTTCAGAGGAAGGGAAAACCCCAGTACAACCCCCCCCCCCCCCCCAACCGACGCAGAAGCCGTACGCTCCGACAGCGACCTGATTGAAAGGCTTCGAAGAAGAAGAAGAAGAAGAACTGACAGTTCGCGGAGGAGGAAAGGCCTGCGTAAAGGAAGAAGCCGCGCACCGTGTGACGAAGCCAGAAGAGCATCCGACCGCGAAGAAGACGAAGACGACGACGACCTTGGACGAATGGGAGTTCCATGGAACTTCGCGAAGAGCAAACACATGCAAGGTCGACCGAAGAGGTCTCGAGAGTAGGCCCTATCGCGGGGGGCTTTCCCCGAAGTCGTCCGTCACGAAGCGCGGGCGAGACGCACTCAATCGAAAGGGGTCACTAAACCCCTTTCTCTAAAGAGTAAGACAGTATAGCAGCATACAGGAGACAGAGGGAAGGTTGGGACAGGGTTTCGCCGTGGTTTTGGATGCGCTTTCATAGGCCAATAAATTGTGAAAGCACGCACATTAAAGAAAAAAAAAAGCCTACGAGTTCCCGGAACTAAATAAGCCTACGTTACCAATGTTCTCTGTTGTGTTTGAATATTTGTATATTTCTTTGTACTAACTGTAGTGATATCTCTGCATTGTATTTCTTTCCTTGTACGCAATTAAGTGCCCTTTCTGCAAGGACCGAATTCTGGTATGCAGTATGCTATAAATCTGAAAAAATAAAAAAATAAAACAGCACATATGTTTTCAGATTTTAGAGAAGACACGAAGACATGGCGCTCTGTCGTCGTGTTACCTTGTTCTGAACATGGAGGAGGAGGGGGGGGGGTCGTAAGCGATGGACGAAGCAGGCTTCCTAATGGAAACATGTGACATTACGCGCACTTTCTGAAAAAAAAGCTATACATTTTGCGACGCAATGAAAATGGCTAAACTGACCGATATCACGACGTGCTGAGTGTAGCCTGGAAGTAGAAGGGTGCGCCTCCATCACGACTGTGTTATAGATGGCGCTGTGGCATTCATTAAATTCTTCTCCGGAAAACAAGAAACCATAGGCGCGTACATATTTCAGTGGTATCGTAGTGAGGGGGGTGGTGGGGGGCCAGGTTTAGGATTCGGCTTATAAGCAACAGCAGAATGTACCTACAGCACGCACTTCTATGAAGAGCTTACGCACCGCGAGGCTATTAAAACTGATAAGTGCAGCAAAAACGCCGCATCGTTGCGACAGCCTCAAAACGAAGGGGCACAGCTTCCATCCCTGCTATACACAGAGTGTGCTGTATAGCCTTCCGCTGCAGTAAATGAAGATCGTAATGACCTACAGCGATATCTATACATTCCAGAGACAGGTATTCAAGCATACGTGCTTTGAAAGTTCCCGCGACTTTCCTTAGGCCCAAGCACCGTCTCTCAATCCTTTAAGCACGCCACATCGCTTATCGTATCACGAAGGAGCTAGCGTTCCGTCACCCCAGATAGAAATGAGGAGAGCTGTAGGCACGTTCCATTTTATTGCGCGTTCTAATGGTCGTTTCAAAGCACTGCGGCAAAGCGTGCAGCAGCTGTATACATACCATATAAGCTTTACTGCGAACGCAGGTGCACGCTACGCTGGCGATAATGGGAGCCGGATATATGCCGGCAATAATAAGTAGATTACGCATCCGCTTATTCTGGTAAATTATGCAGCCGACCTGTAAGACCGGTCACTTCGAAACACGCAAAACATGCTGACCGGTCTGTAACCGGTTGGTATGACGCAGAACAGTGATAGCAATATTACTCCTAAAGAGTGATTAAATTACGTTACTAGTTACTTCCCGAAATGCTTTTTAATGTAATTAAATTACATTATAAATTACAGCTGACCAAAGGTAATGACATTACAGTGCTATTGCTTTTTAAAAATAAGGAAATTACTTACTAAATTACTAATTTTTTTTTAAATTCATGATTCAGGCACAACTCATGTACACTTTATGTACCAGTAAATATCCATTCAAATCTCAGAAGTCTTTCTTCAACGTCCCACGCTTGAGGATTGGCACTCAGATTAAGTTGTCTCTGTTATTTTTTTTTATTTTTCTTTATTTTTCTGGTCAAGTTTTTATGCTATATGAAAAGCGGGCATGCTATATTTTAGTCGAAACTAACTGGTAAAGGTAAGGTATAAATTCCTTCAAATTACTCGCTCTATGCAATTCATTACATTACCAAATTACCAGCTCGCAAATGTAACCATCGCATTATTCATTACAGAAAAAGTAATTTAATAACCGTAATTTCGTTGCTGTAATTTCATTACTGACAAGTCTGACACAAAAGACAGAAAGGGTCCCCTCTGTATTCGCCTAAGACGACTGGATGGAGTCGTCTTAGGCGAATACAGAGGGGACTCTTCCAGTCTTCTGTGTCAGACTTGGCAGTAATGAAATTACAGCAACGAAATTACAGTTATTAACACATCGAGTCGTCTTAGACGAATGATATCACCCTTGAAATTCGATGATGAATATATCGAACTGCGTGCAACTTTTGCGATTTCTAAAAAATGGGTATCCCATAAATTGTCATGCACTACAACTTTCTAACTTAAAGAACTGCCCTCAAGTCAGTAATTAAGAATTAAATTAGCGAGTTTTTGTTAATTAGTCACAACAGCGTCATTTCAAGTGGGGAAAGGTATTTCCGCCTCGAAGTAGAGTTCGTGTGAGAAAACGACAGGAGCCTTACTGTCCTATGATTTTTATTAAAAATATGTATTTTCTGAAAAAAAAAAAAAGAAAGAGCACCCTGTATCACCCGACCGCCGAAACCGGGAACCGAACCAGCCACCGTCGTAAACAGCACTGCCGACCGTGAAAACCGCAGAGCGAGCCACCGATGGGAAGGTGTCTTCAACGGTTTATTACATCACACCTGCCGGCATACCTGGCCAAGCACAGCGTTGCCGCTGCATCGCGCGTTCATTGCTCTTGAAGCGGTTGCTGTACACAGCGTCAATTGATTGACTGACGTACGGAATGCATTGGCGGGGCGTTCCGACACGCGACCGCAGCGCCACTTCCGCCACCTTCGTCCTCGTGACTACCACGCCTCTCTCGTCTGCCACTCTCATCTCTCTATAACAGCGACGCTGTGTAGGAACGAATCCGCTGCACGCCCTGTTATTCATTCGAGCAAAAACGAGCTATAGAAAGATAAGAGATAGAGAGAAAGGGAAGACCCTGTGCTAGTCCCCTGTTGTTCATTCGAGCAATAACAGCTATAAAGAGCTGAGGGAGAGAGCGAGCGAGAGAGCGAGAGAGGAAAGATACTCTGCTGCCCCTTATACATTCGAGCAATAGCAGCTATATAGAGATGAGAGAGGGGGGAGGGGAGACATTCTCTTACTCCCTGTTGTTCATTCGGGCAATATATAGAGAAATAAGAGAGGACATGCAGTCGGATGCCTCTTGTTATAGATTCGAGTAACAACAGCTATGGAGAGATGAGAGAGAGAAAGAGGGAAGACGCCTTGATGGCCCCTGTTATTCATTCGAGCAAAACGTCAGCATTAACAGAGTCGAGCGCGTGCGCAACGCCACCAATATGGGAGCCTGGTACGCACGTCTACAAGAGATACAACAGCTTGAACACGCGTGTGCGTGCGTTTGAAAGGCTGTCTTGGCGCCACTTAAGAGCCACTGCCACTACCACAACCGCGAAACCGCCACATCCGCTGCCGTCCTTTCAAAACGGCTGCACCTTCGATCAAATCCGCGCAGGATTCACCCGAGCACAGACAGATTGCCCGGGAGCACGCAACGAGTCGTTGCACGCGGAAGCCGCCGTCAAACTTTATAGAAGGCACGCGCGCGCGCCTAGTAGTAACGCATGCGCAGCTCATGAGTTGGCGTGCAGCGCGTCATTTTTGTTTATCTTTGATCCCCTGGCTACATTCGCGAGGTAGCCGAATCCGGTAGTTTCAAGGGCTGTGCTATTAAGCGGACGAATCCCCGCTAGGAAAAAAAAAAAAGACAGAAACACCTTTGTTCCGACGCAGTGTTAAATAACTGATGGGAGTATCGTTTGGATAGCCTATGTGACTTGTGTTGTATTCATAATTTCAAATAAGCGTAATCTGCAATACACAGCAAAAACAAACAAACAAACAAACGAAGACACAAGTAGTTCATGCGCGTTATAACGTGATATTTTAGTGGTGAAAGAACATTTGAAATGTTTTTTGGGAAGCAAGATATTTCATTCCATATTTTTGCACCGACAGTTCCTAAGAAACGACGACTAATAAATTATGAACTAACAGCAGGATGAGTTTGTTATATCCAGCCTGCCCTTAAGGATACCCCTTGAAGGTATAATGAATAATAATGAGAGATCTGGCTCCTACGCAGCTACAACGTTGACTATGCCGAAGCGCACCTTGCGAACTCTTCGGTTGCTCATTTCAGCCAGCTGTGGAAAAGCTTGCTGAATGTATACAGAGCGAAATCCATAACACATATAGCTAAACGTTGCTTCAGGAAAAAGAGAGTGCATCGTTATACCCAACGTCAAATGTAGCCACCATAAGGTTTCTTACAAACAAATTATTATAGCAAACCCTGAAGCTATATTATCAAAGGAACCTAAAAACAGGGCTGTTTAGCCAGCGCAGTACTTATGGTCACTAACATGGATATATGCATCAACTACATCATACCGACTTTAAACGGCATTTTCACTTTGCAAGATAATCATATCGGACGAAGTACTATGTTATGGTGATCATCCTGAATTATTACGCACATGCGCAGTGTAATTGTCATATGCGTTTGAAAATACAAAACGTTTAGCAAGATTAGACAAATAAAGGCAGGTGAGTGGTACAGATCGAAGCCGAAGAGACATCTAAAACCCTAAGTACGGAGATCATGCAAATTCACGCATTACGCATCGGAGACGAGTAACGCTGTAAACATATTTCCTATAAATATCTCTTCAAAAAACAAAGCGGACACACATGTGTCTCTGACCACGGAATCTATCACAGCATCTCAGTTTGTTGACTGGGTTCATCAAACCCAATCAATCAACACTGGAAGCCGTGTTCACTTCCTGTACTATCGATCTCATCTTCCGGGTTACGGTTTGATCGAATGATACAGTCGTTACTTCCCGATGCGGGCTTGATCAACTGCGCACGACGGAATCTTAGGCACCCCCGAAACAAGGACAGCGCACGCATTGCCAACGCACCGCAACCCCCCCCCCCCCCCCGTCCTTCTAGAGAAGCCGGGCACCGGTGCCCAAGCTCCGCCCCATTTTCCGTCTCTTCCAACACCGAGCGCTGTACAGCGCGCAACCTGGTGCGCACGTCACGAGATCGTGATCCGAAACGTCACCGGCTCCTGACGTATGGGCGGGGCGAGCGCATGCGCGCAATGCGGGATTAAAGTGCGAAGCACCCGCCACAAACAATAGTCATCGACCTCTGCTTTTGAAAGGAGCGAACGAAACGGAAGCGAGGAAAATCGCGCGCGCGCGCGCAAGCGCTTCTCTAGTTGCGACGTTCGACTGTAAGGGGGCGCGGCAGTCGGCACCTTTGCGCCCCGCGCCCTCTGTAATCCGCTCTCGCGTAACCGGTGTGCGTGGATGCCACTTTGGAAGAAACGAAATGAAAGGAGGGGCTGGCGGCTCTCGCTCGCCCGCCCACAGCAGCAAATCCTTCTGCCACGGCGTCCGACGGAAGAGGCAGGATGGATAATAAAACAAAGTGTATGCTTTTCACTTCGCTACCGACCAAGTTCGTTGACCGTGCGTCATCGCTGGAAAAGCTCCGTGAAGAGCGCGCCTCGTGAGACAGAAAGAGTGGTGAGGTCGTGCATTAGAGTGTGCAGCTTACGAGGAACGATGAACGACTTGAAAATAAAAGTATGCAGCTGGTCAGTGAGTGAGCGAAGTGTTCTCACTGTCGGAATTTCGTCTCGGAAAAAAATAAATATAACATTGGACACCACTGCGCTGTACGGCTGTTTCCATTGAGTTAAAATCTATTCCAAGCGGTTATATGTAACGTTATCGGAGAATCAGTCTGGGCGAGTTGGTATACCATGACGTTCTTAGTGCTTAGCGCAACTCAAACAGAGTAAGAGGAAAGAAACGTAAGGGTAGAAGGGACGACGAGACGACAGCGCACACGCAGAACGTCATATTAAGTTATAGCTTTACTAAGGGGGTATTGAAACCGAAGAACCTCACAGAAATCTCTTTTTGGTCTGTCTTGGTCAAGGACTACATTTCGAACGTAATCGATTTGTCATCCCTGCACAGGAGCCGTGAAGGCGATAGCTGGGATGACAAATAAAAGCGTCACAGCACGCCTTCTACCCAGCGCAAGCTACAGGGTTCCCGACAGGTACCGTATATAACGGCCTACAACACACCCTGCAGTAGCATCCGCGACGACAAAAAAAAAAAAAGAAAAAAAAGGGCCGCGTATCTGTGTGCTTCGCTGTAAATGTCGTCGAAAGACGATAGTCTTCTGTAGGCCGTTTCAGCGCGGCCCAAGAAACACTACAATTTTCAGCGCAGCCTAAGAAACACTAGGGTCTTTAGAATTACGTATCTATGTATTTTCTAGTAAAGGAATACACCACCTAGTACTCACGTATTGATGTTGCACCTCAGATATGCGTAATACTTGCTTTTTGATCGACAGTGTTCACAAGTATGAACGCAGCTACCAGTTCAAGATGGCTGGGCGTTCAGTAAGTGCTAAACTTCGGCCGGGTGGCTGAATCGTGTGACAGACAGACAGACAGACAGACAGACAGACAGGCGGACAGACAGACAGACCAAAATTTCAGCGTTCAAGTATACCACTAAAGACTATCGTCTTTAAAAAAAATGACGAAGAGTTAGTCAGCTATCACGACAACCACCGAGAGTTAGAAAAATTCTTGAACCGGTTGTGTCACTGGATCCGACGTTTCAAAGCGGGTTTGTCTTCTTCAAAGCTGCGTCTCGGGCATGGAGGAAGGAAAAATAAGGAGAGGCCCTGACGTCACATTCGTGAAGCCTCCACATCGCAAACACCCGCATCGACTCTTGGCGAAGGAGCCTCGAAACATTTCGCGATTTCCATCGTGTCGTTTGCAAGCGCATGCGCGATTCGAGCCTTTTTTTTTTTTTTTTTTCGCCGTGCAAGCGGCGCCGCGGTGCAGACGATTCACGCATGCTGCTCCTTGTGTGTGTTCTTTAGGAAAGCTACGCAATGCCCAGCTGTTGCGTATGGTTGCGTATACCCGGTGCAAATCGCGTGCACTGTGGAATGTACCGGGTGTCACTTTTCATGTGTACGTACACGTTCGCTTCATTGCTGATCACTAATGCATGGTATTTGCATGCGAAGCTCTCGGATGTGCGCTCTGTTGCCTCTTAGTCATTGTGTCAACTCAGAACACACGTGAGCTTTTGTTTTCGGCGTCTGACGCGCCGTACATAACATGTGCCGAAGTCATCGTACGTTTTTAGAGGCTGTGTCGTTCAACGAAATGGCAATAAACTTATGTTGTTGTTATCGGACTACGTGATGTATGTATTGTGCGGTGTGCGCTCGCTGCGTGCTTGTTGTTGTGTGCGTACTGGAATTACAAACCTTACGTGCACGATCGCGTATACAATTCGGTGTCCTCTTTTCGACGTGAAGTTACGTCAACTATAGGTTGGCGTTGCGCCGAATAGCTACTACGCTCACTCCATATACACGAACAAAGAACCGCTAATCCGGCAACAGATCGGGAAATCGGGCTACGAGAAAGGGAAGGCCTAATGCCCAGCAAACGCGTAAGTCACTGCTAGAAGAGTTCGAATACGATGATGCAGGGGCTGAACGTTTTTGATCACGGCACGTACCGGTATTCTGTACTGTTGCACAAAAACGCTCCACGAAGAATTTCAGCACGCAGCGCTCGGGCCTGCCACGCACGAACAGCCTGGTAAACGTCTGCTTGCAACATTTTACTGCGTGCGAACCGCACAATACGCGCTAAGTTTACGCCGGGACTACAAATCTGCGCAGAAGCTAACCACCGCGGAGAGCACGCCGCGGGGCGTCTGCTGTTTTGTTTGCCCCATACCGGTTTGTTTGCCCCATAAATCTGACGTCACTTCCGCCACACTTTTCGCAATACATTGAAATACGATAGGGCCTCTCCTTAGTTTTCCTTCCTCCATGGTCTCGGGAGACGACTCCGCTTGTCGAAACGTTGGCTCGAGAAACACCCAATATTCCAGAATTTTTCATCTCTCCGAGCTTCCGTCTTCACCTGAAGTTCTGCCATCGAAAGAAGATCGGATTGGGCGGCGAACGTTGATATTCGAAATTCTCTCGAAGTAAACGACCGGATTCCCTCGCCATTGACCTTACGGGGTCATGACCTCGACTCCCGGTGGCTCAACACCAACAGCCCTTGTCTACTAATAGCCAGGAAGCCGGTGTAGATGCGTGCACCATGTCTGAGCAGGAAAGAAAAAGAAAAAAAAAGACGTAGAAAGAAACAAGCTAGTGATAGATATGTCCCTAAAAGTACAAACCAATCAGTCGCCAAACCCCATTCGACCGGCCACCGAAGCATCAGACAGGAACGCGTCCGGTGCAAGGACCCAAGAGTTGTTCCGGCCCGCTGTTTCGTCGACGAGGGCATCGAAAAGAAACTACCGGAGATCAACGCCCCTCTGAAGTTACACGCAACGAATAGCAACATGGAGAATTGGTTATAGTATTACACTTTCGTTGACCCTAGAAAACCTCTTCGTCAAGGGTTGCCTGTTGCTCCAACAAGTACGACCTGCCGTGCGTACGCAAGCCGACAAACATATAAGAAATAAAATAAAAATAACGAGGAAAAGAAGGTGGCATAACAATGTTTGCTCAGAGCACGCCCGATTTCCTTTCTTACTCCCTGTCCCCCTTCTTCCTTTCTCTCTCTCTCTCTATCGTGTCTGTTCTTTTTCTTTTGTTTTTTTTTTACTTTAGTTGGGAGTGATGACCATATATATATACACGAACCGAAGTTATGCAAACAACGCAGCACTACTTATGCCGGAGCGTGAACCTCCCTCTCGAAAGGCTCGACCTGCGCTCAGAATGCAAATGTCTTGTTATTCCAGTCTAACCGAACGGTACATATACATAATACGCCACTCTCCAGTCCTCGCGGGAGAGGCGTTAAACCGATTCGACGTGAGCTTGTCGTCTTTCTTCTATCCGGAAAAAGAAAAAGGAAAATCCCCGGGTTTTGCGAAACTCGCGAGAAAAGTGAGGCATGTGTTAAATGCTCGAGAGCCACAATGCGAAAAAAAAGGGGCCACAGCTCTTGCGTAATTCACGTAGACGAATGCAGGCCAAACTGCCCAACCTTTGGAAACTTGTGTTTCGCATGTTTGTCGTCTTCTTTCAAGGCGAAAGCTTCAGATGCCTCATCAAACGCCAAATTTGGCCGTCGGCGTCAACACGAATGATGCAAATAATCATCAGGCGTTCACGTCACTATATGACGTCATATAGCAAAATTTGTTGCGTCACACGATGACGTCATCACACGGGCAAAGGTGGGCCGATCTCGGAGGCAGTGCAAAAGCAGGTGAGGAGCAGAAAGCTTGCAGTGCCTCCGATCCCGGAGGCAATGATAAGCCACTTTGGGCGGAGAAGGCTTTTGGATGGGAATCAATACATCGACTGAGATGTAACGAAAGAATATGGCTTTCGCCTTGAAGTCGGTTTAGGTGAATGAATAGGGGACCCTGTGAATTTTCAACTGCATTTTCCACCGAATCCATTGAACTTCATCCTTGCATATTGTCATACGCGTTTCTGTTTATATTTTAATGTAACCGGTCCGTTACACGTATAACCCCTGCCTTGCGCAAACCGCGCCCCTGTGTCTGAGAACCATCCAGATTATTTGATAATCTTCTGATCAGCTTGAGTGCGCAACGAGAACAGTAGAGTTTATTGTGGAACTAATGCGGCTACCACCGATAAGGCTGGGATATCCGATGCAACACGTCTAAATACCGACGCGCCTTACCACGGATCAGATTACTGACAACCAACGACAGCGCTTGCTGCTATCAGTGTACCGCATGCATTGCTTGTACATTAAGTCTTCATTCTCTGGGCACAAGCACGCCCGAATAGTTCCGTCTTGAACACGCTGACTGCCGCCATCTTGAACGTCACGACCACGTGACAATATGATAGGGGAAAGAAGTTTAACAACAGTCCAGCGTTATCCATAGCAATGAGAACTTAATGATAATAATAATGTCTCGGGTTTCACGTCCCAAAACCACGATATGATTATGAGAGACGCCGTAGTGGAGGGCTCCGGAAATTTCGACCACCTAGGGTTCTTTAAAGTGCACCTAAATATAACTATACGGGCCTCATTTTCGCCTCCATCGAAAATGCAGCCGCCGCGGCCGGGATTCGATCCCGCGACCTTCGGGTCAGCAGTCCAGCGCCATAACCACTAGACCACCGTGCCGGGGCCCAATGAAAACTTCAAGAAACAGGATATCGAAAGGGTAAGACCTGCAAAGGTGAAGAGTATTGGAGGAAAGCTGCATTTAGGCACGTTAATGGGAAAGCGATAAAAAATGCGCAGTCAAATACGGTTTAGCAAATTACAAGTATTCATTGTTTAACAAAAACAAAGATTAAATTACAGGCGTACAAAAGCTTTAACGATTAATTTCACGATAGGCGGAGTTGAGAGATGGAAGACCGGTGGACAGCGAAAAATATTTGCCGCATCAGCTGCATACAAAACAAAGTGAAGTTTTTCTTTTCTTTTTTTTTTTTCAGAGACTTCGTTTATGCATGCTACACTGGCGATAAGGACACTCGGCAACTGATGTATATTCTTGCATTTCACATCCTGTAAAAAAATCACTACGCAAATAATGCTGCGTTTCATTTTCTTGCATTCGTTAGAATGTACAATTGAGTATAGTGCATCGTTTCTGTAGATACACCTCGCTACGCTGGCACACAGAATAATGCCACGGACCGAGTAAACGATGTTGATATATATACAAGTCAATAATTTCATTACATTGCATGAGAACAACGTTGCCGTTAGGAGCGCTGGCTGTTGCAGCATCAGTTGGGCAGCATGAACCATAACTTAGGCGAAGGCTATACCTAGTCCTGCTTGTACCCAAGTAAGTATGTTAGTTGAATTCCATCAGAATTTATTATCGTGTACCTCACAGGCGCATTACAGAACGTGGGTGAAAGGGGGCTCGGAATCACATTAAATCAAGTCAAATCAAATTAAATCAAATTAAATATTTGTTTTTTTGTTGATACAAATACAGAGAGGTGTCGGAAAAAAAGCTGCCTAGACAGCTTCACAGGTTTATAGCCCTATCGCATTTCAGAAGGTTGGATACAAGAAAAACCTTCGCAAAATAAAGCACTATACAATATGCATTATACAGTTATCTAGAAGCCATCGGACCACACATGATTCATTCATTCATTCATTCATTCATTCATTCATTCATTCATTCATTCATTCATTCATTCATTCATTCATTCACTGACATATACGGCTGATAGTTCTAGGAACCCTTACGGGCAATAATAACTAGAAAAAAAAACATGGTTGATCTCTCTGTCATAGGAATCGGTATAACACGAAAGTAAAACCTGTCTTCAGAGACGTAGTTGAGCGTTTGTTTTGCATTGTTTCGCCCTGAGGGCGAAGGAATGAATGCTATAACAACAAGCTGTAATGTCACGCGAAGAACGGCAAGCAGCTCGAAACTTCCAACGCGTTGCTCAAGCAGAAAGGACGCACGGAACCAACCTACACAGGATGAGCGCGAACTAACAAATGTCGCAGCTCGACAGTGAAAGCGCGCGGGTCAAATACAAATGAGGACGCACGAAATGAACGCACAAGTATACACAGGATGAGCGCGAACTGTCACTGTTGTAACTTATTTGTGAGCAGCGCGCTCCTTTCGCAAAAGCGGCCGCTGCATGCAGTGAGTGAAATGACCTTCGTTCTCTCTGTAACTTGAACGCAAACTTGCGGTGAGAGCGCAAGACGTACAAGATAAGCGCGCAAGCAGGAGCGACCACGCCCTGTAGAGACACACGCTCATCTCAACGCGGGGGGCGACGACATTTAAAGCGCGCTCTTCGAGCCCTTCGCGCCGTCTCGCTAGTAATAACGAAAACACGCTGATGTACCCTGATCTCTGAGTACCGCCACTGGCAAATGGTGTATATAAATAGCACGCCGTTAGTATGACGAAGCACGTGCCGTTTGTGGCGGAGTCGTTTCGCGCTGCGCGCTGGGGATCGTGAGGTCGCAAGTTCGATTCCAGGTGTCGGAACTTTTTCTTCTTGTTTTTTTTCTTTGCCATATGTTAGACTTTACATTTTACGTCATATCCGTGACGGAAATGCGTCAGTGGAGCCGTGGTGGACCACGGCATAATTTCGTGTTAACTGTACACAGACTAGCCTACTGAATAAAAAGATCCGCCGCGGTGATGCAGCGGTTACGGTGCTCGGCTGCTTACCCGAAAGTCGCGGGTTCGATCCCGGCCGCGGCGGTCGCATTTCGATGGAGGCGAAATGCCAGAGGCCCGTGCACTGTGCGATGTCAGTGATGGTTAAAGAACGCCAGATGGTCAAAATTTCCGGAGACCTCCACTACGGCGTGCCTTATAATCTTATCCTGGTTCTGGCACCTTAAACCTCAGGTATTATTATTACTAAATAAAAAGAGAAATACTTTAGTTAAACAAGTAATAACACAATGTATATTTGCACATAGCAATAACCATTGCTTTCATTATAATCAGTTACAACTTCGGAAGTTCGGGGCGTTTCCTCTTCAAAGGGGGATGCACGGAAGCCTGCACCAATGGGGGAGCACTCCAGATTGACGTCATAAGCCGGACGGCCGGTGACCCCGCCTTCGGATAACATTGCCGAGTTTCTTAGTCACGGAGGTGATCAGCTGCCGCGCTTCGGTCATGTGGGCGGGGCCTCTCCCGACTTGTTAAATTGCATCCGACTATAATAAAAACATACGCAACGCGCAGTTCTCTGTGAGAAGACACACTGCCTTGAGGATACGTTGCCCAGGCTTCGAGGTGACAAGCGAAGCGCGCGCATACCTATAATACACGTATTTACCGTATAACACCGGCGTTATCTTCTAGCCCCGAACGATACAAGGTGACGGTAAGGAAGCCCATAAACACGAAGCACAGGACCCACAAAGATAGCGGGGCGCCAAGACGACCTTGGCGGCATCGCGGACCGAGAGGGTGCCGCGGTTTTTAGCACAGCAAGGCGACGCCATCAAAATGCGCGTGCAGCTGCTTCAACGTGCGGCGCTGTGATGACATTCAGACGTACAGTCGGCATTTACAGTACGCTACATTCACTCAACGTGGTATGGGTGTACACTTCAAGGTAACGTCAAATTCTGGCCATATTGCCGATTTCTCCAAATGCGGACATTTAAACCAATCAGAAAGGCCACGGAGCCCTCTGGGCCAATCAGAGCTGATCAAATGGCGGTGTAGAATAAAGCCGACTGGTGCGCTAGTTGGTACAAAACACCTTATGTTTTAGCGCAAAGAAACACGAGCATGCAAAAGACGCATTCTGTAGGCGGACGACGAAAGCACGGTGCGGATTTCGAAAACGTCTGGAATGGCAACAGTACCCGTGGTGTTTGAGCTCAAGAAATGTTTTTCCTGTGTTTTGTAGAGGGTTTCTGAGAACCGATAGAAACGCACAGAAGGCAAGAAACACACAACCGCACAGGGAGCACAATTACATGTGAAACGAAGGTCTATTAAATTCGGTACATAGTCAACAGCTACGATATCAAAGCTACAAAATTCTGTAGGTATTTCTGTAAGAGTTACCTACCTGAGCAACAAACGCGTGCGAGACAAACAATACATAGACGCTTATGTTTTTCTTGTATTGTCTGTTTGTCTATCAATTTGACCCTTACAAAATTGACAAAGATTGAGACGCGTCTCTGTTCAGCACTTACTGTCCTCCCTCGATTTCAGTTTACTATGTAATTTAAGCGTACGTTTTATTTTTGTAAGTATCAAGATTTTGCGCTAGGCAGTCGAAAAACATGTCGCCATAACAAATAAGAAATGCTTCGCATTTAAAACGAAGCCCAACGCTTGTTGAAATAAAGCTGTATTTAAGCGAAAACCTCAGCATACACGTAGATCAATGATTCTATTGGCAAATAATCAAATCCCGGCGAAAAAAATCGGTAAATCGTTGCAAAAGCATGACGCTCACTGCTCAGTCAAAAAGATGCGGTTGTGCAATTTCCATGTCCATCAGGTTTTCTTTTTTTCCTGGGCTTAAGAGCTTCAAATATGGCGCATCAACTTTCACAAAGAAAATCACGTCTTAAATAAAGCAGTCGTCTGCCGCCTACGGCACTTATTTAACAAATTTTTGGTAAACTACCACAAGCGTTATCGAAATTGTCGCTGTGAATGTCGAACAGTGTCAATTCTCCGTTCTCATCTATCTCATCGGTTCTTCTGAATTTGCGCTTCCCTTTAAGATGACGGTGCCTCCACATCCCAAATTGCTGTAGTCTGTTAAGTGAGCCAGACCGTTTTGCTGAGTCATATTCGTCACTTATCAAAACCAGAGACTCTACGAAACGATGCCTCGACACAACACATAATATCCCCTCCCGTTGTCCCCTCTTATCTCGGCATTACGATAGTGTCGCTGTATACTATACTCATAAAGGCAGTGTCGTACGTCCACTGCAGAAAGAAAAACGGCGCACACGGAGATGACAAACATGACAACGCAGCGACAGCTCCTGCAAGTATATATTTATCGTCGCCCTTGCTCTGAGTGCTCCGTTTTATTTCTGCAACGTAGCACCGAAGAGCTAGAAGTCATACGAAATGAAGCACAGCCCTGAAACGGGGACAAAGAATGAAAACTGCCAACACAAGCGCTCGTGTCGGCAGTTTAGTTAGATAGGATGGATAAATTATGCTAGCCGGAATATTGACATGTGTTATGTAGCGCTGAAAGATGAAGACCAAGAAACAGAAAGTATCGAACCAGCGCTGTTCTCGCAACTAAAAGACATATTCCGTGTCGATTTTCTCTGACGAGAAAATTCCATATCTGCTTGGCACGTGTATTGTCAAGTGACATGCTAGATGAACCATTTGATTTCCTCACTTTTGCGCATGACTGCTGTGCTTTCGTTTGTGTTTTATTTTTCAGAATAAATCTTTCAGTTGAGAGAAGAGCGCTCGTCCTGTGCTTGTATGTTTCTTAGCCTCCGTGTTTGAGCGCTGCATCAAACGTGCCGGTTTATTTCGTTGTCCTTTATTCTTCACCGTTAACCACGCCCAACTCGCTCAATTTGCAGCCCTAATTATGTGCAAATGATTACTCTTCACTTGGACAGTTCACTTAACGGAGTTGAGTCAGCTGAGGTCCGAAGTCCCAGAGATAACCATTTAGAACCGAGTCGCTCGATATAACTACCCGGACAACGCTTCCCGGTTCATCGCAATTAAGGCAGATAAGAGAGGACGCGAGCATAATGAGGCAGCATGATGACAAAGTTCACGCTAATCTGGTCACATCGTCCACTTCTCCTGCCACTTTTTAAGAGAGCGATATCTATATAGTGCCGTACAATGCACGCTTGACTGTCGAAATAGCTGTCCACTATACTTATGTAATTCGCGTTTATAAGTAGACGTCGACTCAATGCCTAGAGATAAACGCAATAAGGCCATAAATCGTCGCACAGCGGCTTGCGGACGTGTGGCACTCACTGCAGCGGCTGGCGCCGCTTCAGCAAGTTATATCGCCGTTGCCAGCACCGAAATGGTCGACGTAGTGTACGTAAGTTCCCCGCCTTATCGCCGCCCTTCCAAGGGCTTAAACAACTGCACGAGCCTGTTTTCTTACCCTCCTTTCCACAACCATATCGCAGGCGGTGACCGCGAGAAACTGGGGCAGGAGTCCATCATCGCTTCATCGGGGAGGTACGCACCAGACACTACTGTTCCTACGAGCAACGCAAGTTTGCAGGCAGCCATAGCGTCCAGGACAGTACCGATGACCCTGACCAACGCGTCTTGCTTTCCACAACGGTACCGCAGGCTGTGACAGATTCAACTTAATAAGGAGGAGTCCATGATTTCTCCATCGAGAGGCGCGCATCAGGCACTACTGCACCTGTGAGAAACGCAAATTTGTAGGGAGCCTAGAGTCCAGGACATTACCGAGGACCCTGACCATCGCGTCTTGTCTTCCACAACAGTACCTCAGGCTGTGACTGCATAAGACACGGCAGGAGTCCATCATCGCTTAATCACATCGAGCAGCTGCCTCAGATACAACTGCTACAACCAACGAAGCTTTAGAGTAAGGCCATAGGGTGCGGGACTGTACTGGGACACTGGCCATCGAATCCGGTTTCCGACAACGATATCCCTGGCTGTGACTGCTATAAACTTGAGCAAAAATCCAGCATCGCGGCATCATTCACAGCTTGCCCTGCCTTAGATACAAGAGATCCTGCAAGCAACAAAGCCTAAAGGAAGTAGCGATGGTGTCCAGGACGGTGCTGGTCATGGCATACTGCTGTCTCGTGGCGTTCACGGATGGGCGTGTGACTGCTTCGAAAGAGAACCTCGTGATTTCGTCGCCAATGGGCCTGCCAGCGGCGAGTGTGCTGGGAGCTATGGCGTCCAGGACACTGGTGTGCATGTTGGTCATCTCGGCCTGCTCTCTTGCAGCGTTGGCGAGTCCTCGCGGGGTCACGACAACGACTGATCCGTCGCCTCAGTCGTCGACTAAGAGTGACTCAACGGTACCGCACACAGAACTGAGTAGCCTCTTCGTCCACCCGTTCTACAAGACCAGCCCCAAACCCAGTAGAACAGATGGGCAGCCCTCAAACGGTTTGTACACATTTGAATCATTGACTAGAAGATCGTTTAAATGACAACTAAAGGATGTCCACTCAATCAATCTTTTCACGCCGTGATGGCTGGCTTAGAGGCTAAAGCAGAAAAAGCATACCAGAGCCATAATTACGTCAAGGCAGCCCCATACAACGAGTACAGAAGGAACGAGAAAACAAGATATGGGCTGTACTCTCAACAAGGTTGAGGGTAGAGCGCATGTATTGTCTTATTCTCGTTTTTTGTGTATTCGATGTCTTGCGCTGCCTTAATTATGAATCTAAACCAACTTGACCCCTTATCTCTTACCCGAGTATACCTGATCCCTCCACTGTAACCTCCCTTCTCTTCCCTTGTGAAACACTGGCACGTAAAAAGAAGAAAAAACGTTTTTGTTCCAGTAGATTTTAACAGTTGAGCTACGCTGTTCGCTAGCCTATCGTAAACTATTCATTATAACACTGCTGCCATGTGATAGCGTTAAGGTTATTGAAGGAGCCGAGAAGATGACAAAGGGACGGAAGAGAACTAGCACGCCTGTTCAAGTTAGTGCCTGGTGGAGGCAACAAACATGCTTTATAGGATAATTTACTTTTGTGAGCTGTGTACATGGAAAATAGGCAGCAGCATGCATACCTCCTTGAAAGAGTAGACCCTGGCGAACGGCACACTGCCTTCAGATATTAAAGTGACTGCTTCGGAGACTTTGCTGCTGCTGATTTCACGTGAGTACGAAATTCTGTGGAATACAGACTTCTCAATGTGGCACAGCACAGGGGCGCTGCCAGGATTTTCTTTTGTGGGAAGAGGGGGGGAGGGGGAGGTCTGGCCCCCTGTACACAAACGGGGCCATACGGTCCTTTGTATTAGATGCGAAGTATCTTAAGGCGGAGCTCAATCCGGTGGTGGTGGTGGTGGTGTGCAGCGTGACCACCCTTACTGCGCATGCGCATACCCTCCCCCCACACCTCCTCTCCACCTTCCCTCTCCCCTCCCCCTCTCCCATACCCCTCTCCCCTCCCCCTTTCCACTCTTCCTCTGCAACGCGGGCTAGACATGCCGAAATTCTCTCCTGCGCAACGCCGCGATGAGCTCGAGCGCATGCGCGTCCCCTCCCCTTCTCTCTCCTCTCCTACGCTGCCCCCCTCTCGCCCGCCTGTCGACCGCGTTCCCCGCTCACCCTGTGAGAATTAACGGCCAGGCTAGATGGAAGATACGACGCGCGTAGCGTCCCTCTTCGCGTTCCACGACGCGAGGTCGGTAGCATGCCCAACGAACGCCAACGGAACGCGATCGTGCAAGTGCTCCGGCTTCGCATCGCCTCATGGTCCCCTTTAGCGGGAGATGGTGTAATTTTTATGTACGTGTGTAATGACGCCATAGCCGAAACAATGAAATATTCTCGTGACAAGAGTCTTTAATTCGGCGATATATACGAGGGGTATTCAAAAGTAAGGGTCGTTTGCTAATATTTAAATATTTACACGTCAGAATAAAGATTTATTTTTTCAGAGCCATCTGTTAATTCTTAGCTAAGGTACTTAAGTTATTCCTCTGACTCAGTAGTCGTCCGCTTTTCGGGGAATGCAAACGACAATGTCTGCGAAAATCATTGCTCCCGCCTGTTGTGAACTGCGAGCTGTAATTCATTTTTTTGCAGACAAAACGATAATCAGCTTTTCAAATTTGTGGGGAGTTATGTCTAGTTTACGTACCTGAAGCGATGACTGAAGTAAAGGGCAGAAAATGGTGCCGATAATTCACAAATGGCCACACAAATGTGCACGACGAAGAGCAGAGTGGCAGGCCCAAAATCCAGACAAATGAAACTGTTCAACAAGTGAATTGCAAATCGATCAACGACTGTCAGTTAGTGGTCTATCGGATGAATTTCGTCTTGTCGGCTACACTACAATTTGGACGATTGTAATTGAGGCGCTCGGATATCACAAAGTGTGTGCAAGGTGGGTACCAAAAATGCTTACCCACCAACTCAAACACCAAAGAATTCCCAGGCGGCAAACTTCTATGCAGAGGGATTAAAGAAACTGGTCAAGCGGTATGAATATGCTTAGAAGTTAACGATGATTATATAGTAGTCAAGTAGGTTTGTACTAAACTAAATCCACCAATAAAAACTTTTACTAACGAATATTTATTTTGGGGGGGACCAAACGGCCCTTACTTTTTTAATAACGATCGTATTTCGTAAATTCGTTAGACAAGACCTAATCTCATCGTGAAATAATTGACAGCGCAACGGGTTAAACACGGACAGAAAAAAGAAAAGGACACCGCGCTGTCAGGTATTTCACGATGAACATCCGCCAACTAGCCCAACTCGCGATTCTGCTAAGACCTTATTTGTAGGCATTACGAAACATTCGAATGTCTTAGCAGCTCGGTGTGCCTTTTTGCACTGGCTTCTACTGCTTTAAAGTACAAACTGCTGCTGCATGAGCCGTTTCTTTTTTTTCTACTGCACGCCCCAGAGTAGCACTATATCCGATCCGCGTCTGAATCCTTTAAAAAAACGCCATCTCTTGCAGGAGAGGGCCCCGGCAGTTCGAACCCGCGTCCCCTACCCCCTCGGTCCCCACTACCACGTCGGTACCGTCCAAGGTTCGGCCTGGGACGTCCCGCCCTGTCCAAGGGCCTGTACCCGTCCTTCCAAGTCTACTCCGCCAATGAAGGCCGCGGCGCACATCAAGGCGAAGCATCCGGGTTGGACTCGAAGACGGCAAGCCTGGACAAGGACCAATACAGCAAGTCCAGCAAGGACATTCACAATTCGGGGACGCGAGATAGCAAGGATCCATCGCCAGTGCCGCCTGTGAGCCCAGAACCACGAGTGAATGGAACGCTAGCGGCGACAACCAACGGCACTGCCGACGAGGACGCCAGCGGTGTGACAGCCATGGTGCTGTCCGAGTCGACCATATGGACGCTGGCGCTTTGCGCTACCATGATCGTTGCTGCCGTCGCCTTCTTCGCGGTAGTTCTCGCCGTCTGCCGCTGTCGGCAGCAGCGCGAGCGTCGCAAGCGATTTATGAAAACGCACAAGAACATCCGGGTCATGCAGAACATGGTCAAGATCGCCAAGCGCCGCCAGAGAGAAGCGATGATCGGCCAGGGACCATTTGCCAGGACCTCCGCACCGTGAGAAACAGAAACCAAGCGTGATTCGCAAACCACAATGAGACAGTCCAAAGGTGTGGTGCTGTTCGTTTGCCCATGTTATACTAGGACAGTGATAAGTCCAATTTGGCGACAAGGATATTGGAAGTCGCAGGGCACACGAGCGTCAACCTCTCGTTCTTTTCATTAACAGCCATGTATGTGGCCAACAACCACGGCCTAGCACAGCGGACAAGAGCTCCAGCATCCAAATCGGCATAGTGAAAATACAAATCAACATTCCAGCCATGCAAGATCACGATCACGAAGCAATGTCATTCAGGAACCCCTTCGCAGAAACTGGTTTCCGTTGACACGGCTAAGAAATAATGGCGATTCAACGATGAAAAATATCAGCACTTCTTTGGGTGTGCTTGTATATAACAGTGATAACTAAGACCGGTGAAAAAAAAAAAGGCCGGTGAAAGTGCATTGTATATGCCGCACATTTTTCTTCAATTTAAGACCTTAAGTGACGAGTATGGTGCCATCAACTCGTACTTCTAGTCTTCCGTATTCCTTACTCTGCTGTGACAAAGGTGTCAACGATAGTGTGAGCGAAACAGATCTCATGGCAAGTTTACAATGCCAGTAACTGTTTATACAGCAGTGCCATACATGGTCATTACTACAGGGTATTTCACACTGTTCTCGGGCAATGCAGCTGATGTGTATGCAAGTTGCAGCATTCACAAACACCTGTCAGTATTCATGTGACTGAAAGTGTGTCTTATTTGTCGTCCCGATCTTTCTTAATAATATGTAGCCAAAAGCTTTGTTTACATCAGCCATTTAGGCTACCGCTGCTGCGACTTCATGTGTGTATTTATTAGCTGTGCCCCCCTATCTCACAGGACCTTGACAATGTGTGCCAATCTCAAGGTATTGCAGATCAAATTTTTTGCCCCTGCAAGACCTTCGCTGCCAAAATGTTGCCCGTCTCCAAAGACGTACAAACACGTTTTTCTTTTATAGTTGTCAGCATTTACAAGATGTTGACGATGTGTACCAATGTCATGGTGTTGCAGATCAATATTTCTGCCCCTGCCAGGCCTTTCTTATCGCAATATCCAAAGCTGTACTAGCAGATCTTTTATTTCGGTGTCAGCATTTCCTGCCTTGCAGCTTCAGTCAGCCTTTCAGCATCTTTTATTTTGTCAACCCTCAGTGACTGAAGGATTTTTTAGCGACAATGAGCATTCACTTTAGCAGAAAAGGTGTCATCTTTCTCCCTAACACTAAAAGAATGAAACAACACAAGATCTCAACTAACAACCAAGTGACAGTTTTCGACGTTACTTTGGCAGCCCTACTACTACCAGCTCATGCAAAATGTAAGCATGCACGAGAACTAGGCTTGCTCAAGGACTGAGTGGCTACAACCCAGGCACTAGCTTCATCTTGTAGGAGCCCATCCATGCCTTACTTTGTACCCTCTTACAACAGAAGGTGGTCGAACTGACCTCATCGTATTCGCATTACTACAAATAACCAAACGTTTCATTGAGGGTCATTATGTGTATTACGGAATTGTGCCACCTGTAGTGAGAGAAGCGTGCAACTTACCTATACAGGTCATATGTAAAGCAGTCCTTGTAAGGAAGGCTCTTGGCAAGAGGGTGCGTCTGTTGAGGAATAAAAATTTGTCGTCACACTTATTTTCAAAACTGCTTAAAATCTCAGCCATTCAAAGACGTTATTTCAAAGCCAAGTTTTCAAATATACAACAAACTTGTATAAATGGAAAGTTGCCTTTGAAGTAACGTCTTTGAGCAGCGTCTCTATACTGCAAACATTCAACTATGAATATGATAGAAAATGAAACTAGGTTAGATGTACAGAGTGCAGTGAGAAAAATGGGAAAGAATATCGCCAGAATTTTGCTGTATAATCATATGTGTACCAAACGCTGTCAATGTATTCATTTAACACACCAACAAAGAACACAACACAACAGCTTTCCTTTAGTTCCTTTAGATAACTCTAAGAGAGCACAGAAAAAAGCCTATGCTCTACAACTTTATTTGCTGTTAAGTGACATTTAATGCACCTTTAATTACCTTTAATTCACATGTGATTCACATTAAAACCACATTTGATACATTTTGTGCATCTTATTACAGTTTCATCACATTGAATAGACTTGCTACGTTAAAACACTTTAATTCACATTCGATTCACTTTTAACTTACTGCATGTTTCACCCAGTGAATGTGGGTATGCACCACACATGACTTTTAGCATCACTAATGTTGTCAAAGCACAGGATGGCATATTTTATTCACTCATGAAGCATATAGAGCTTTCACTTTAATAATATGATTTCAATTGTGAAGTCACACACACAGCAAGCACACACAAGGTAAGTCTTATGCTAAGATGGACTACTCACCCGAAAAATCTTGTGAAAGTATGAATACTGCCTAGCAATGCTTCTGTGCAACTTCAGTGCTTCATCTGTTGAAATAAACAGCGCTTTTATGACTTACAATGTTCATCAAGCGTAGCCTTACAGCATAAATGTTGTGACAAAAAACCTCTTTGTTGTATGGGAAAAATAAAGTCCTTATGTAACATAAAAATCAGGTAAAGTGTGCCTGGCATGATAAATCAACAATAAATTAAATGCAACACAATGCATCCCAAACATGTGGAGACAAATGCACAACCAGTTTAACTTTAATATTATTATAAGTTTTAGGAGCTAAGTGTCCTGTTGTGCGTGCATGCAGACAGAAAAAGTTTAATGCAAGCAAAAAATCCTGAACATACCAAGTACAGTTGAACCACATAGGAGTTCAAGTTCTTCAACACTAAAGTACAGTACAGTATTGAACGATGCTGGAAGCGTAGCTGCAGATTTGTCAAGGAAAGTAAAAAAAAAATCAAGGTAATCTTACTGAAGAAACCACAGAAAAAAGCACATTTGGATGATGCAGGTCATGGGAATCAACGCACCAACATGAACAATACACAGAAAAAAAAATATGGCAGTCTTGTTTCCTCGACGCATCTTTATCAAGTGAAGTTCCTAACAGCCAATTCTATTGTTAGGCCAAAATATTAACGAGTTAGATACGTACAATGACTGCACCTAATTTTGGAACACTGCTAAAGTTGTGTTCATCTAAAGTTATATCTCAGTGTCTTGTTGATGAGTGCAATACAGTGCACAAAACAACAGAAATCACAGCTTTGGTGCAACAGCACACTATGTCAAAAGTACAGTTACAGAAGACTTGTTTAGTACTATGTGTAGTGTGCTGCAGCTGTAATGAATGCTAAAGAAACATACGACAACCTATATACACATACCTAAACGTGGAATTTTTGTACGGTTGTTGTTGAGCAGCCTGTGAATAGAGTAAAGCGCCAAAGCCTAGGTAGGTGATAGAATGTGCCACATCTAATGGTGTAAAAGGATACATATGTAAGGGTGCCAGAAGGATGATTCACCAGCACAGAACTCAAGGATGAGGAACATGGCCAGAGCCACATTGGACATGCTCATCATTATGGGATCATCTCGTAAAAGTGGACCAAGCTTCGACTTCTTTGCCGCAGCAGTAGTCATCATGAGCTTCAAAGGCACCCCAAGAAACTGACTGCTCTCCTGCAATGTGTACAGCATAAATTATAACGGTGAGATCGCAAAGCAAAGTAAGTCTGCAACCATTCAGCAGAAGCTGGATTCTGTGAAAATGCCTGGAAGCTAAACATGAATCGATGACCAAAAGATTTGAGCTGCAAAAAGTAACAGCATCTTTCTTTATGTGCTTGTAAATTTATTATTTTTAGCCATTACAATTTGATCTTTTACTTATGGCACCAAATACAGAAATTCTAAACAAACTCATACTGAAAAATATTAGTATAACATCCCTTTTGCCCACAGAAACTCACCTCGCTATGTGACATGGAATTTAAAGGCTGAGTTATAGTACTGGATAATGATTGCTCGTATGATATATTTTACATTGAGAACTTATGTTCACACAACAAGATATTATAATTAGACAACTCATCCTAACACTCAATACTGAAGAATAAAAATGATTTTTTACATAGCATTTACTAAGTTAATACACTATTCTTCTGCTGAATTATTGACATAAGCTATGATTATGACAAGTCTTCAACTGAATTCTAACAAATATATTAAAATTATGCAAAAACTAAGAGCAGTTAAATTTTCAGAAATTTTTGCGGTGATTTTCTGTCTCATCTTTGTCACTGTGTGCACTAAAAGATAGCATAACCATCAATTAACATTGTGTTACATCCTAACATATTTCACAATACACTGATATACTTGAGTCTGTTTTACAAAACAATACGCTTTAGTTTCCTGTTCTTTACGCCGCTCATCAGACTACAATAAAAAAAGGACCGAGCCCAATGATTCTGGTGCACAACTCTTAAGACTTCACAATGTCAACGAAAAGCTGTCAGAGGAAGACAAAATCTTTTTTTTTTACCTCAATTTGTTCATCGGCGATAAAGCCGTATTCTCCATCAGGTAAGTCCTTTATAGACACATTGCTGAGATAAGCACCATTATCAGAGCACCACTTAAGAAATGCTGGCCACTTGTTGGATCGCTTTGGCAGATTTGGAGATAAAGCTGAAAAAAAATGCACATATGTTGATGGGCTAGATTTCAATGCAATCTAAACACATTGTTATGTGCTGATGACGCTACCCCAGAAATTCCTTTGGCAACATATCTCTCACATTTGATAATTTGATAATTGCTACACAGTCACTGCTTGAGTGTCTGCAAATCATGTGCTTTGATACTGTAACCTTCAAGCTATGCCACCCTCCGTCTAACTTTACAGAGTTACTTGATGCTTTGATGCCAATTAAGATAATCCTTCAGTGAACCCAAGTTTGACTAAACTGTGCCAGCACTTAGTGCACATAGACTTTATTAATTTTGTGACTGACACATTCAAAAATACAAATGACAACTGCACAACTGACAAACAGATGAACACCAGAAAGTGGAGGGAAGGTATTAGTGAATAAACACAAAAACACAGAAAGACAGGAGAGGAAAAAAATCACAGCATATCCACGGGGTGAATGATGATGAGTGGGGCGAAGCTACGGAGGGAATCATGTGTAAACCGTGAAACTCTTCCGTGAAATGCGCCCAGTACGTAATATAAAGAGTGTGAAGCATCGTGTATATATTAAACATCAAACTTTTATTGTACTGTTGGTTTACGTGGTCCCTTCATTATCACTTGTGATCGGTGAAATGCAAGGAAGAAGTCCGCTCCCGAGCGAAAGAGCGCCAAGAGCGACCGCATTCCCCGCTCGCCCTGTGCGAATTAAAGGCAAGGCTAGAGGGAAGACAGGACGCGCGTTCCACGACGCGAGGTCGGTAGCATGCCCAACGAAAGCCAACGGAACGCGATCGTGCAAGTGCTCCGGCTTCGCATCGCCTCATGGTTCCATTTAGCGTCCCAAAACCAAATATATTGCTCAAGGTGTGCCTTGCGTTTTTCGTAGAAATAATTTCTTTATCATGTACATTAAGACGAAAAGTTGAAAGCTCACTAGAGTGTATCGCCCGCAAAGTATGTCTTTTAGTGTGATTTAACTCTCGTACGGCAGGGTCCTCGCGCCGTTGCCGGTCCACCTCGCCCGTTGACGATCGGGAGAGGTGGCTACATACAACTACTACTACTATACTTTAAGAAAAAACATCTGGCGTTCTTTCGTTCTGCTTTTACAAAACATCTGGCGTCTTTCGTTGGTTTATTTCATCAATCAACGGCGTTTTTGAACAAAATTTTTATTGTTTAATCACGCACAGGAGAAATCTCACCAGGCACTACCTTTGAGGTAAACAATGGCTGCTAATGGGAATGAGAGACAGAAGAAGTCGGCTTTTAGCTAACACTTACACTTCTACTTCTACTAACGTTTCCTACTGGAACATGCCAATGGCTGCTAATGGGGAATGAGAGACAGAAGAATTCGGCTTTTAGTTAACGCGCACGCTGCGAATTTTTTATTGTTCAACAACGCACAGGAGAAATCTCCCACCGGCACCACCTTGGAGGTCAAAGCGTAAGACTTGTTACGGACTACTACGATGACTACGAGGGACGAACGGGTGCCGCCTTAAGGAGCTTCGCCCCTAAAACACCGCGCAGCACTTATCCAGTTGTCTTATTCTGTATGTTCATGTATATTATCTGGTACCTTCCACTTACATGTGAGCCACCAACTTTCCCAGCAAGCAATGTTGCTAGAACACAGCTTTTTTATGCACTGTAATATGCTTTCTCATACTTTATCAAAAGGCCAAATTTAAAAAAAAAAGGTCATTAGAAATTTCAGTTTAGTGTTTGTGTTTTTTTTTTGGAATAGCATCCCTTCTGCCATGAAATCTCGAGAACAGCTTTTTTTTTTTTCAACTTGACAATCTATGCCAAGGAAAAGTTAACATAACACAAAACAGGCTAACTTGAAACTGACCACTTACTTTTCACTAATGGAAAGCACGAATATCTGCGCAACTGTTGTATTTTTTACTACACCAAAATATCCAAACTTACTATGTTCCCAAGGAAATGGTGCACATAAAACAGCAACACAGTCAATTCGGGTAGGGATTCACTGCGTAAAAACTGATGAACATGACATTTGTGGACATAGGCCACACCTATAAGACTTCTGAAAAAATGATGTAGCACACATAACTTATGAAAAGGAAAAAAAAAAAAACAGGTGCGCAGGAATTGCACCACCAGCATGAACTCAAGTTCGAGAAATTTATGATAGAAAAGTTTGCTAGAAAAAGACATGCGGTCTTGTGAACAAAAACCGTGCAGCGTTAAAATATTTAGATGCAGATCTGCACTCGTAACTTCATTGCAGCAGACCATTAAGCATAAAGCAAGAAAGAAACACGCTCAGCGATATTTCTGCAGCATCCATGAATGAAATACTAAACGAACTGCGTGAAATTCACGGAATGGAACGCTACTCACGTTTTTCCAGCTCTCGAACTTCCTGCAGAAGTTTCTGAACTTCTAAGAAGTCTTTCCATTCTTTCTTCGCATCCCCGGACGGCATTGTGGTGCATTCTGAAGTGTCAAAATTCACCGGATCAATTTCTATCTTTTTTTTTAAAGTAGCTGCACGGAATCAACCACAAGTACGCCAAGCGCTCCCGTAACGCAATGAGTAGAAAAAGCGTGCACTGCTCAGAACAGTGAAAAAACACTTACTGTCCAGAACTTGATCCAGTAGCTCTCGTATCCTCAGCTGATCCTGGGAAGCGAGCTTTTTGCCACCTTTCCTGTCATTTCCCCCCATGGTGAAACGTGACACCGGCTGCCGACCTGCAAAGGAAAGTCTCGATCAGAAAACTCTCAGCGCCTATCGCTAAGTGAAACAATGCCACGATGGAAACCGAGACCATTGTAGACTCGGAGAGCAAAATCTAGCTGCCTGTGGCATTGCATACACGGCGTAGCGATCTCTTAAAACTCGTTTAGTTTAGCTAAATGAGCATCGGCTAATGCCTAATGCCAAGAAAGGCGTTACCTCGCGAAGCGATCCTCATCGGAATACGGGCTTACAACACTCCACCGCTCACGATCTGGGACATGCAGCTGTTAATTTCATACGCATAAGTAATTAGCTGATTAGCGGATACGCAATGACACGCTAGAAATACGTATGTACCTGTAGATTTACGTTTTCCAGGTAGTGACGCTGACTGTTATAAACACGAGCACATGTGAAACGATGGCTTACGCTAGATCGCAGGACTGCTGGTGCCACCTACAAAGTAATGGGCGAAGTGTAGTGTTTAGTTTTGTGGTGTTGCCGAGAGGTGCCGCGACAACAGCAGCATTTTCCTGTTGAGGTTCTTTGTACTTCAACACTGGCATTGTACGAGTTCTCGTCGCGACGGCGTTTTGTGGCGTGCTCCGTGCGCGCTGCGCTCAGGTGCATGAGGTCATGGGTTCAAATCCCACAGACGAGGTTGCAGTGACGAAATTTTTCTTTCCCCGTCATAACCGTTCTTGATGATAAGAGTTCTGAGCTGCCTCGTCGAACATTTTTAAAATGCACCCGTTCACTTTCACACACCTAGCGAGTCGACCTCTGAGAATGTCACGCTCACTCAAGCCAGAACCTGTTTCAGCTTGCACGAATTAAATTTTGGTGTTACTACAGCTTTTGGTTGTACCGCATGTATTGTACGAAGTATACTCGGCACCCAACCCACTGGCGCCAGTTTTATGTGAATTCTTAGATAAAACCGCTATCGCTACGGTCTTCAGCAAATACGGAAAGTTCAAAGTTTTTATTAGCTTGTGTACGAAGCTCAGAAGAGATGTCTCACTGCACCCTTGCGCCTTTTCGCCGCGCATGCATGCATTCTTCAGGTGTTCCTGGAAAACAGCCTACGAACGTCTCATGTACTTTTCTTTGGCATAAAAGTAAGATATTTCTGCGCCGCTGCTGCATTCGTAACTATAGCTTTAATTATTTTTATTTTTTTCTGAAAACTTGAGCACTCTGAGATCAACCGTGACGGGTCCCCGTGATTAAATGGCTTCGAAGGCATTTAATTGCGGAAACGCTTGTTTCATCAGCACATTTTACATACGTAAAAACCAGGGGCGTAGCCAAGGGGGGGGGGGGTTGGGGGGGGTTCAAACCCTCCCCGAAATTTTCAGTTTTGCTTGCGTATATATACACGCACACATACAAACACACGCACGAACATATATAAAGTATGGTTGACCCCCCCCCCCCCCCCCCCCGAAAAAAATTTCTGGCTACGCCCCTGGTAAAAACTATAGGAGTATGGATCCATAACGTCATTAAACCTCCATTCCTGGAGACTACTTCGAGGAACTTCTGTAATTATTTAAATTCTGACATATTTGAACACGGTACGTTGTTTATGAAAACGAATGAGAACACATTCGGTAAAACATACGTTAAAACTTTAGGGGCCGACCACGTAATGGTAAACTGTACTTCAGGTAGTCCCCCCCCCCCCCCCGACATAAGAGTGAAATATAAATAAAAAGTCCAAAGCGCACTTTTATCACTGAAATTTCTGTGTCAATAAATTTTCTTTGGTCAAGTAAACCGATATCCGTGCGGTGGGAACGATGTCTTTTTTTTTTCATCGGATCAAAATTTTGTTTCTGTCATTTTGATTTTCACCGTACCTTACCGACCATATGCATAAAGAGGGCGGCGGAGGGGTGAATTCAAATTGATTTTTCGGCTGTTTCAAATTTTGTAAAGGAGGAAAGGTCCGAGCAGCAGCGCAGCTCGACTCACGCGAAACATCGCAGGCACGGGATGGTGGCGCCATCTGTTCGCGTTTGTTGCTAACACTTTGCCTGCGTTGCAGCCTTCGAAACTTGTAGATACACAGGTTGCGCAATCTCGGAGGCCACGTGTATGGGCCGTACACGTTCCCTGCCCTTTCGTTCACTTCTCTCTTTCCTCTTTGAGTGAGTGTGGGTGGTGCCACCTTGAACCTGTGCACAGGGAGCCAGGAGGGCCGGTTCATCAAAACCGTCAATCAGTGCATCTTTATCAATATTCAAGAACCACTGTATATATTTGTAATGAAGGAAAGAAGATGACTCTTAAGGGCTCGTTTTCTTTGTTAGACACAATATTAATGAGAACTAACAGACAACCCACGTGAAAATGGGATGTGAATTCCCAGCTGGAAAACGGGTTTCCAGCCTGGTTTTCAGCTGTAAATGGCTTTTCAGGCTGGAAATTTTCCATTCCCAGCTGGAAATTGTATTTCCAGCTGGGAATGAAACCCATTCCAGGCTGGAAATGGTATTTCCAGCATGGATATGGAAATAATTCCCGACTGGAAAGCCATTTCCAGTTTGACGTTTCCAGTTCCAGTTGGGAACTTATATTTCCAGCTGGAAATTTTTCCAGCTTCAGTTCGGAAATAATTTGCTCAGAATGAAATTCTCCTGTTTGAGCGAGAAAATGGTATAGTTGACAAAAGGAATTCCAGCTGCCCAAAGATTGATCTGCATACAATTAAGTGATAGCAGATTAAGTGTATAATGCAGACCGTGCATTTAGACATGACTTAGAACAGTGGTTCACAAATGGGGGTCCGCGAGGTCATTATTCGGGGTCTGCAAAACCCAAATAAGCTTATTGCAAAAAAAGAGAGAGTTTTTTGAAGGCCCACTATGTCCCGTGACAGCAGCCCCTTCTGGTTTTTGGTATGCTTCACTGCATTACATTTGTGCAGTGCGACGGAGCTGGCTTATGTTTCTCCTTCATGAGGTGGCTGTAAAGTTTCTGTTGCAGTTTTCTACGACATATGCGAGCATGCTTTTTCCAGGCTTGCATATTTGAAAAACAAACATCGCGATAAACAGGTTGAATGTGGCAGCAGACTAGAGAACTTATTGACAAGTTGTTCAGATCGAATTGACGTGGCACTTTTGCCTGACCATTCTTTGCCACGTAGAAATAAAAGGCATCTATTTCACACGCTGCATATTGCGTATAACCCACCCACCCCCTCTTCCTTTGACTGCAAGGGGTCTCCCTGAAACATCCATGTCTGAGAACCACATTGAATATTCATCACATACATTTTACAACCGTGATCTTCCGTGCCCGGGCCGTACGGCTGGGTTGCAAAAAAATTGAAAAATATGTATGGCTGGGGTAACACGCACTTTTATTTGACCTTTTCAGTAGTCGTGCTCCCGGTCGACACGGCATTACAAATGTTACAACTGTATACGTCCAACCAGGTGCTTGCTCAGTTCCTCATTGAGCCGTTGCGCCAATAGCTAGTGTTTAAACAATAGTAGTTACTTCCTTATGAAAAGGGGCATTATTTTCAGCATTCGCCATTGACTGCCACGATCGAATAGCAGTGAACTTTGCTAACTTGCTCAACAGTGTGTACTTGCTCACTCCGACGCCGCGGCCATGAAAAACGCCGCACTGCCGCGATGTTTGTTGGCATCTCAGTAGCTCTATTGTCGTATCATTTCTCGGCGACTTATGACGTTAATGCTAAATAATAACCTACTCTGTAATATAAATACAGCGTACAAAAGTTATATTTCTTTTTTTAAGGTTAACACCATTAAAGACAGCGGTCCGATAGACCGCATAAATTATTATGTCGCCGCAGTCAGCCGCAGTTTCGTACAGCACATGGCGGCTAGTCGTGGTGATATTGGTGATACCTGTGCGTGTGTGTGCTCGGTGTTCGCTACTCTAGGGAGTTTCCTTGATGAATATTTGTGCGACAGTTACATGGAATAGTTCTTTGTGGTCAGGTTTATCTCTGGAAAGTGTTACGAGTGATGACCAGCATGTTCGAACGGTTTTTATTGCTGTACTGTGTGCGATGTCTTGGATACACCAGCGCCGATCAAGGGACAGCGATTTTCTCAGCTCTAATTGTTCCATTTGGAGGTAAGTTGCACTTATATATTTCAAGTATAAGTGAACGTTTGTCCCGAATGTTTGTGGGCTTCGTTATCACGGTGTCATGTTACCTGGCTGTGTGTAATGTTTATATATGCGCGAAGTACACCACGGTTTGTGTAAGCAGCCTTTGTCTCCAGTAGCCCTGTGCCGTGCAATATTGTGCCTACTGGTGCGCATGCGTCTATGCAACAAACGCGAGTAATTACATATGTTCGAGTGAACTCATTGGACGCCTATTCGGAGTAGTTTAAGGTCGATATAAATAATCGTTACATACCTACAGTATGAACCGCAGTGCTCATCAGATCTTGCTCACCTTTGCTTTGCACTGCATTGACTTTGTATTGTGGTACTGCTTTTGAAAGCTGTATTGATGCTGTTCATGTAATTTGGTAAAACTATACTTTTGCTAGAATTGCGTTTTATGGGTCATTGTGGTTTTGATGTTTGCTCACTATGTATAAATATTTTTTTTCAGGTGGTGTACGAGGATATGAGCAAACTCATTCTACGTCTCGAGATATGTTCCAACACTTGCTACAAGCGTTCAAATAAATGCTGTTAAATTTCACCACCATGTTCTTTGATTGTGTGCAGTTCACTGGACGAACAGGTCCTGTAGGAACCATGCTAAGACGCATGCGATAGCCGCGAGGTGAAATTTGGAAACTATTTCCAGCTGGGAATGAAGGATTCCAACTAGAAATTTTGCCATTTCCTGCTGGAAATATTTGCTGGAAATATTTCCATTCCCAACTGGAAATATTTCCATTCCCAGCTGGGTTATGGAACCTGGAAATTTTTCCAGGCTGGAAATTTTCCCATTTCCAGCTGGGAAATTTTCCAGCCTGGAAAGATTTCCAGGTTTCATAACCCAGCTGGGAATGGGAATCATTTTCACCTGGGAATAACGCTAAGGAAAGTATAGGGGGTGTTACCTGTAGTATTCAGAATATAAATGTGAAGAAAGTAAAGTGGACGAAAAGATAACTTGCCGCCAGCAGGGACCGAACCTGCGACCTTCGAATAACGCGTCCGATGCTCTACCACTGAGCTACGGCGGCGGTCATCCTGTATATATTTGTATATATTTGTGTGTATATTTGTGAGATGTTTGTCAGAATAATTAAATTAACAGAATAAAGCAGAGGGCAATGAAGCACCAATGTAGAATGTTCGGGAGTGTTTTTTACACATGAGGTCCTTTATCGTGGATCGAATTATTTGTGCTTTATTGCCACATACTTTTGCGCAAGTGCATTGGGAACGGAGCTTGCGACTACGTAATCAGCTCCAGGAGTACACAACAGTAACGCCGTAGCCAATGAGTTTCTATATCTGGTGTGTTGAGGGCGGTAGTGATGATGAATGTTATCTTTAGAACGAAAATTCATTTACAAAAGGTCTTTTCGACATGCTAGCTCTATGCCCACACAGAGCAATAACTGGTCAGGGACACAACAATGCATTCCTTTAACAAAACAATAAGGCAATATAAGAGCCATGCCGCTACCACGAAAAAAAAATCGAGCACAAATAATAATATCTGTAGTTTTCTGTATGCCAAAACACGATATGAGGCACGCCGCACTGGCTAGCTCCGGAAACGTGCACAGACATCGCACAATCCACGTGCCTCTAGCACTTCACCCCCTTCGAAATGCGGCCGCCGCGGCCAGGATTGAACCCGCGACCTTCGGATTAACAGCCGAGCACCGTAACCACTGTACCACCGAGGCGAACTGAAATGACGTAGTGAATGGGTGTAGATATTATTATTATTATTATTATTATTATTATTATTATTATTATTATTATATTATTATTATTATTATTATTATTATTATTATTATTAGATAGGCTTACACATATATACACAGAGGAAAGAGGCAGAGAGCAGGCTGACAGCTGCCACCTAGAGGGGCACAACGCCTGCCTACTATTTCGGGAGGAAGCAAGAGATAGAGGGAATGAAGATAGGAGGAAAGAAAGACGAAGGAAGGTAGAAAAAATCACACCATCTCCGCTAACGGGGACCATGAGGCGATGCGAAGCAGCGTTTCGGCATGTCGAGTCCGTGTTTCAGAGGGTAAGTGGAGAGGGGGAGGAGAGATGGAAGTGGAGGGGGAAAGGGGAAGTGGAGAGGGAGGAAATGGAGAGGGGGAAAATGGGAGAGGATGTGTGTGCAGAGGGTTCGCGCATGCGCAGTAGGGGTGGTCACGCCGCACACCACCGGATTGAACTCCGCCATAGGATGCTTCGCATCTTAAACGAACGCTTGGACAAAAATAAGTATCCCATTGCCGGTATCCCATGGGCGCCTCGCACGTTTCAGGTGGGCCTCTTGGGTCTTCGGATCCGAGCTGGACCCTTTTATGTTTGGTTGTGTCCTGGGTTGCATGGGTGGACTGTGTGGACATTCATGCATACCATGTAGTTCAGTGTGGCTGTTTATTGTCGCAGAATCTCCACTGTGGTGCGTGTGCGCGCGCCGTCGAGCACGCGGCGGCATCCTACGGCTGCCGCAGTAACTATGTAGCTAGCGATGCTCAACTCAGCCAATGACCGTGGACCGGCGCGGTAATTTGGGTTTATGGCATCATTTGTCGAGAGATGAAGGAATGATTTCTAGCTAACTTTGATACAGGCCCTTAGCTAGGGGCGAACCCTTGGGGCCCGCACCCCCCCCCCCCCCCCCACCGGAAATTATGGTCAAGTAGGTGTTTTTACCAAAAATAATGAAAGTAGGTGTTTTTCTCAAAATAGTCAAAGTTGAAAGCAGGTGCCCCCCCCCCCCCCCCCCGAAAAATTTCCTGGCTACGGGCCTGCTTTGAGAACTAATTTTAAATTCCAGGCCGTGCGCTGCGCTATCCCATTCGGTTCGCGTGTTCTCAGGTGCCTCCACTACCGATCGGCAGCGTTTTCTCACCATGCTGAAAAAGTGTTGCAGGGCCCCTTAAAAAAATTACAGTGGCCTAGCTCGGCTATGCTAGGATATTCGCAATGCCCACGAACTATAGGTGGCGCGCCGTGCTTTTCAAGATGGCGCCAGGAGGAGGGTCAACCCGTTCGTTAGCATAGGAACAGATAGGACGTGCGAACCGTGCCACTTTCACCGGATGAAGTCACGAGCTGCACTGAAATGGATATGAGACTAAAATACTTTCCCAAACCATGGAAAGTGCTAAGTACTCGCCACCTAATTATTTGCTGCGAAGTGAAAGGTTATATTTCAGCTCCGTTATCGTGCATAACGATGCTTTGCGAAATCCTGTGCGTGCTATATACATGAACATGTATGAACTAGAATTGACGTATGAGCTGAACGGTACTCCGAGGTAGTACGTACCGAGCCTGCCTGACGGATTTGCCGCAGTAGTAGGCCGCCAGCGAGTAGCGCCATCGCTGCTGCGCATGATGATGGCTTGCAAACATAAAAGTGTTCTGTGATAATACCCCGTCGTCATTGTTTGCGCAGTCGGAAACGCGGAGTTACGTCTTCAACGGAACACAAGCATTTAACATGCCATTCAGTAGCGCTTGTGTCACAGCCATGCTGAGACTCTAGCCGTGTGTACTTCACTCGCATGTTGCAGGTTCGATCAGCACGATCGAAACATGAATATCGAAAAGAACGCACACGTATGCTTTTCGCAACGTCGAAGAAGTTCGCCGTGAGGCGTGGATTGTGGCCGTGACTGCACGTTCCATCGCTCTAACCATTTCGCTTCGCTGGTCGAGCTCGAGCGTGTTGGCGGCATGCGGCGCTCCATAATATCCACAACAATTGTGATACTTGCAATGCACAAGAGGAACAATGCTTTTATTTTGATCTCGCTCAAGGATATTATACATTAAATACAATCAAAGTGACTTACGAGCGTGAAAGAACATTAGCGCTCGAGGGGACGTGAAGTGCAACTCGCTCCTCGTGAGTTAGCAGCTGGTGGTTCATCGTCGCTGTCACTCTCGGTGCTTTCACAGTCTTCTACGTCCAGTGAAAAATCCTCGTCCTCAAGATGGTTTCTTTCAACATCACTGCTGAAAGCAATCTGAAGAATTTCCTCCGCCGAACGACTTCGACCACTCCGCGTCACCACGTTTACAATTACAGAGACGTCTGGGCGCGGAGAACGTTTTGCGGTTTTGCTCTCAGACCGGTCAACAAGCAAATCGCTTGCAGTGTGCTGCCACCTATCAACAAACGTACAAAAACAAGAGGCGCAGCGGTGGCTATGAAACCCAACACACTGGCGAAGGACGGCGTGGATGGAAAGCGTTCGCTACATGAAAGGCGTCGAGCAGACGCGTCCTCGAATGATTGAAACGTCGCTCGCACGATTCGTAACAGCGCTTTGCTGACAAAGGATAGAGGCCCTATTTTCATGTATTGCCAACTTGAGATCGCTCAGTTATACATGAGGCTGAGCACATCGCGAGCCCGCGCGACCTCCCTTCCGCGTACAGTGTTATGGGACTCATGCACTACAAGAAACACTGACCAATTATATATGCAAGTAAAACAGGGCGAGCTTCAACTGAATATGTCAGACGATAACATTTAACTTACCTACGTGGCTACAGAAAGCCTCGCGAAGCTGATAGTATGCGTACACTGTGGGCTAGCATTGAAAGCGCGAGTTGCCACGTATTTTCACGAAAACTTCGCGTCTCGCAAGAACGAATCAGATTTCTCGTGTCGCGGAGGGCCCGGTTTATTCACTGATGCAGGGAACATGCAAAGTCGTAGTGTTCCTTTCTTGCCAACGCGTTAACACTGAGGCTAGCACAGCCGAACAAGGAAGCGACTGCATAGTGCCGCCATTTTGTCGTCTACTAACCCTCTTCGAGAGGACGCTCCTGAATTCCGCTCGGTGGCGCGACAGTCTATGGGCATTGCGAATACGCAGCGTTAGCAAAGGTTCAGCTGATTATTCTGAGCTTTCCAGATTGTCTAGGATTAGCTTGATTGTCGTGCTTACTGCTGCTCCAATGACACACACACGGAATACGTATTATGTGGCACATGCATATTTATTTTTGCTCAACGGCAGGTTGCATCTTCATACTTCGTACGCTGAACCGCTAATTGCCAGGCAACTACTTCGGGATCCGATGACATAAGCTTCTCGGCTCTTCTGCGCCATTGAGCAGCATTTGCGCTCTCCTTCTCCATGGCGTTACCCACCTGCAAACGCCAGTCAGAGGCGCTATCAAGCGGCACTAGCGCATTGTCAGACGGCGACTGCACAGCGAAGGCGAATAGCAGCGCGCCGCCATGGCTACGACGACACCCCTCTCGAATGCGCAGAGCAGCAGCGGCGAGTCGCGCGCGCAGGCGCGCGCCAGCGCCAGTCTGTCTGCCCGACTACGACGCCACTCCTCCCGCTCTCCGACACCAGCAGCGGCAAGCCGCGCGCGGCAGTGGCGGAAAGCGAGTGAGATGCCGGCTCCGCACTCATCCTCGCGCATGCGCAGCACGGCTCATTATGACCCACGCGAAATCGGCGGCGGCTAGGCAAGTGTAGCTAACGCTACAAAAAGACAGGCTTAAAGGTTCTGACACCCTGGTCGTAGGGAACATCGGCGCGTCTTGCAAAAGATCTGCGTTGCAAAATACCTAGATGGCTTGGGATAGAGGACACGAGCTTCAGTTTTCTTAATAAATTTCTTGGTGCACTCGTTGTTCAAAAGTTCGTCGTGTATATGTGGTTGCGTTGCTCCGCTACTGACTCAAAGGACGTGGTTTCGATCCCGGCCGCGGCGACTGCATTACGATGGAGGACAGGCGAAATGCTACAGGTCCGCGGTTACTGTGTGTTTTGAGTACACATCAAAGAACTCCCCGTGGCCGAGATTATCCGGAGTCTTCCACCATGGCGTCTCTCATAACATGAGAGACGTTAAACCCCGTAAATCAACCAAGCCATGGCAATGCCGCCGTGGCCTGGAATCGGACCCTCGAGTTTGGCAATGCGCACCGGCTGTTCTGTGTGCCTAACTTTGGGTAAAATAGTGACGTTTCCGTATGTGTATGCCATGGTATTAAATACAACTGATGCACATACACACACTCACGTAGTCTTGTATTTGTATTGTGTGTACGTGTATTGTATACACGTACACATTCTTCTGTACTTCTTACGTGTGTCGTACTTGTTCATCTTGTACGTGGTTGACCCTGGTGAACTCGGCACGGGCCTGTGGGTGCTATAGTATGACGCGTAATTATGCACGTAATTATGACACGTACTTATCGCGCAGCACCTGTCGGCCACTCACAAGCACGCACACAGTGGTCTTAGAGCTAGCTGCACATTTTACCAGTGCATTGGGGGAAAAGGTCAACACCGGGCTCCTGTTCGAGCTGGTATTGTATTATGAGAGAGCCCGCTTCACCTACGGTGCGGGTCGGTACGGTATATTACCCGAATCACCGAAATCGGCCAACATATTTAACAGCGAAGCTGTCCTCACTCGGCGTAAAATGTGTGGCTGTGCCCGAAAACTATCATCATCATGAACGGGTATGTGCCTCAAAATAATGGGCAAATACCACTACTCACCGCTACAGTATGGTCTGTAGTAAACCTGGCGGGTGAAAGAACGAGTACAGAGAGAGAGAGAGAGAGAAAGAAAGAAAGAAAGAAAGAAAGAAAGAAAGAAAGAAAGAAAGAAAGAAAGAAAGAAAGAAAGAAAGAAAGAAAGAAAGAAAGAAAGAAAGAAAGAAAGAAAGAAACAGAGACGGAAAGAGAGAGAAACTCTTGCCGAAAAAAGCAGCCAGCAAAGAGCTGCATACATCGCTTTGTTTATTTTTGAGCCAAATGAAATCATTCATGCCATGGCATCTAGTTCACCATATATCGCATGTTTGCCATGCACGCGTGCATGTACAATGTGGTATACACCATGCCAATGAAACGTATATTCTGGCATATACGCGTACTGCATGACCGGTCAATTATGTTCATCACGCACTCCTGTCATGCCATACCAATATTGGTATATATCCAGATAACTAAACGGCCGGAAGCGCACCATAAAGGTACATTCACACCGAAGGCGGGGCGGCAATGCGGCCAAGCGGGCTTTTCAAGGCGGCGAGGCGGCGAGCGCGCGTACCTGTTCAGACCGCATGGCTCTCTTGGCTGCCCGCGCGGCCGAGGAGGCGGGGCCTCTCGCGCTTTAACGCACGTGTCGCTATCACGTGGCACGGCTTCTCCCAAAGAGACACCCGCACCACCGCCGTGCCACCGCCGCAGCGCGTTCTGATTGGCTGCGGCAAAGCGGCGAGTAGCGGCGAGTGGCAAAAAATTGGTCCGAGAGCGATCGGACCTGCCGCCTCGTTTTCCGCCCCGCTTTCGCCGCCTGGAGAGGAGGTTTTGCCGCTTTCCGCCTCACCGCTTTGCCGCTTTGGCCGCCCCGCCTTCGGTGTGAATGAGCCTTAACAGTGTCATGTAAATCATATCGTACATGACATGCATAACATAATTCGCATGTTAGGACCTGTCATTTATGTTTGCCATACAGTCACATCGCACAATACCAATTTTGGTGTATATCAAACGAGCGAAATGGCCGCGAGTCAACCATGAGCGTGGCATGTAAATCATGCCACACATGACATGCATGTCATGGTTATCATGTTACCACCTGTCATTTATGTTCGTCATACATTCGCGTCACGCAATGCCACTTTTGGTGTATATCAAGCTAGCGAAACGGCCGCGATCGGACAATGAGCGTGGCATGTAAATCATGCCGTAAATGATATGCATGTCAAAATTTTCAAGTTATCACCTGTCATATATGTTTGTCATACAGTCACGTTGCGCAATACCAATTTTGGTGTACATCAACCTAGCGAAACGGCCGCGAGTGCGTCATGAGCGTGGCATGTAAAGCATGACGTGCATGACACGCGTGTCATGATTTTCATGTTACCGCGCGTCAGTTCTGTTCGTCATGTCGAAATGTCTTGTCATAGCAGTTTTCGTATATAACCATTCATTTAAACAACCGCGAGCGCCCCGAGACCATGTCATGTAAATCATGCCGCACATGACATGCGTGTCATGATTTGCACGTTAGGGCCTGTCATTATGTTCGCCATGAACTCTTGTCACGTCATACCAGTTTTGGTATATATGAAAGTAACGGAATGGCCGCAAGAGCCCCAAGGCCATGGAATGTAAATCATGCTGTTCATGACATGCATGTCATGATTTTCATGTTATGACCTGTCATTTATGTTCGCAATACGGTCATGTTATTCCATACCAATTTTGATATACATCCGATTAACGAAACGGCCAGGAGAGCACAAAGTCGTAGGCGGCTAGATATATATATATATATATATATATATATATATATATATATATAGATAGATAGATAGATAGATACGCTCAAACTCGCAGAAGTTCGCTAAGAAATGCTTCGCATTTAAAAAATTGTTCACGAGGCGGGATTCGAACCCGCGTATCCTCGATCCGAAGGCGAGCGTTCTAACCACTCGGCTATCCAGGCACGCTAGCAGAGCATAGCATAGCCTTGTATAGTGTAGCAAGGGGGTGGGAAAGTGAAGTGAGCGTGAAGTGGAGACATGTGATGTTGAGGAGGAGAGAAAGGAGGAGGGGAGAGAGTAAAGCGTACAACAGAAAGAATGAGTAAGAGAGAAATAGAGAGAAAGAAGTGCAGAAAGAAAAGGAAAGACAGAGACATCAACGAAAGAGAGAGAAAGAAGTAGAGAGAGAGAGAACAAAATGATAAAAAGAAAGAGGGAGCAAGCATCGCGCCGCGTAGCGACCGGATACCGCACCACCTGGCCCAGCCGCGCATGCGCAGTATAGCTAAGCCACGCCCACTGACCGAGACATCGCGCGCAACCTCCGCTCTATTGGCCGCGAGGCCCACCACTGCAAACGCCGGCGCCACCATCCGCGTGACGTGCTTGGCAGGATCACGTGGTCTCAGCGGCCGCGTCGGCTGCCTGTGGAGCGCTGCCGCGTGCTTTGAAAACGAGCTTCAAGTCCCACATTCGCTGCGGTCTGTTCAAGTATGGAAGTTTTCTCGCATTTTCTACTCAATTAAAACCATTGTAATAGAGTGGCTGCCTCCGAAGGCGACGAACATGGTCTCTACCGCTCGGTGCCGCAGTGCCGGGCTTACGCAACGGAGCCCAGTGTCAGCCTGCACCGGTACCCGCGGGACAAGAAACTGCGTGAAGCATTGGTTGTAAAGCTAAGAACCGGCAAGTAGCCATCGGCTACGAGTCTTGTGTGCAACAAGCACTTCCGCGATGAAGACTTTTGCTACTGCGTCGGGCCTGCGATGTTCGGTGAGTAGCAGGCAGCGCGCACTGAAACAATGGGTCGCGCGCGCTTTCCACTGGCAAATGATGCTTATCTGCCACAGGATGGAAAAAGCGCTACCTATTACCACGTGCGATACGATCTCAGAACCCTACCGTGCGACGCCTTGATCGTCGGCCCCTTGTTCAGCGTCCACAAAATCGGCTGCAGACGCGCAAGTCATTGTTTAGATACGTTGAATGAAAAAACTCACAAGGTCCCTTATGCACTCGCCAAAGATGACCGGAAGGCGAAAGCCATCTTCTTCTTCTTGTCAGTCGATGTATTGATTCTCCCGCGCCCCCTCCAAAAGCGTTCTGCACCTAACGCGGTTTTGCACGGCCTCCGTGACCGATCACGGAGGCAATGCAAAGCGACCATGACGTTGAATACGTCATCATGTCACGTCACGTGATGTGACGTCACATGATGTATTTTCTTGGAGCCTCATTTATTTACGTGGGAAAGATGCCACCCTGTGTGCGTTAGACACGACACTGCTGCCAAAATCGCTAGGGTACTCGTAAAATATTTACTATCCTGTTTTGCGGCTGCTGGTTGCTGCAATAACTTCTATTTTATTCACAGCTATTTCAAGTTCACGTGGCCGACGTTTGCAGAACAGGTCCGGCGAACGTTACTGTATTTTCTTCCTTTTCCTTGGCGTTGCATGCTACTATACATGCTCGGTCTCGTAGACTACTTCTCCTTCCACCAGCAATCTCGAAGTGGTGAAGCTTTGGTCTATGAATTTGTTGATGACAGAGAGTTTACGGGAATACTAATGGAACGATAATTAAGGAGCATAAAAAAAGGCTTTGCATTTGCTCACGTTTTGTGTGAGCACCAAACGAAACGAATGCACTGAATAAAGAAACAGAAGCAGCAGCATTTGCCCGCTGAAAAGGCCGATCAATACGCAGTGCGAGACAACTTGTCAAATAACATTGAAACGTACACAAATTTATACCGAAAAATTGGCCGCGTATCTGCGTGCTTCGCTGCAAATGTCGTCTAAAGACGATAGAAGATGCGCTGCGTGAGATATGGACGCCATCTGGCAATACGTCGGGAAACATGAGTGACATGAGTGCTGTGTATCGGGCTGGTAGTCCCGACGCAGCGGCAGGCGAAGACCGGCGCTGACCAACGCGACCGGCGGGGACGCCAGCCAGCCCGAACACGCGGTTTGGCGCGAAGCGCCGAAGAAGAAGAAACGTCCGCACTCAACGAGTACTCTCCGCACACTCTTTTATTTACACGTCGCCGGGTTAAAAAAGGAATGCCAGAGCGGCGCCCCATGGCATTCGTACAGTGCAATACTGAACCGAAACCGAAACACAACAATGAGCTCGTGCAGAGGGCACGCAGGAAGGCAAGTTTCAGCGCAGTCGCATTTTCAGCGCAGCTTAAGAAACTATGGTCTCTAGAATTACGTATCTATGTATTTTCTATTAAAGGAACACACCACGTAATACTTACCTAGTGATATTGCTCCTCAGATATGCGTAATGTTTGCTTTTTGATCAACAATGTAAACAATTAAGCATGACCCTAGCCAGCCGTTCAAGGGCGCTGGCCCTTGGGCAAGTGGTTCAACTTTGGCCGGGTGGCTGAATTGAGTGACGTGCCGACAAACGGAAAGACAGACAGAAATACAGACCAAAATTTCTGCGTTTAAGTTCCCCAAGAAAGACTATCGTCTTTAAAAAAAAACACTGAATCGTCGGGACGGCACATGACAAAGTTGCCATGGGCACCGAAGCCGTAGTTGTAACGAAATTCTTTTTGAACTGCTCTGATAGCGTCCGCGCAGCAGTAGTTGTTTATGTACTCACAAATTCTCATATTTTGCGGCCTGAAGTTCACAGCGCGGTGCCAAAACGCGCTCGTAGCAAAAGCGAAACCATCTGTGCGAGCATACATGCAGGCGCTCATACATGCAGAGGCACCGTCAGTCGTCGCGAACCCGTGCGATCGCTGGCTTGAGGCTTCTTTCTGTTATGCTCCGTTTGGTTATACCGGCATTCTACTCTAACGAGATATTTCACATATTTTGCACTCAGCGAGTGACTAAGTTTCACTCAAGAAGCCGGTTCAGGGGTCCCCAACGCGGTGACCGCGTGAAGCGGGTGCTCGGTTTTCTGCAGAAAGACAACGACTGTAGACTATCTTGCGCTTTCTGTTCGTCGAAAATTATTCTTTTGACAGAAAAGAACATATTTCTTTTCGAAAGTACCTGCAGGAATGTCCCGGAGGGCTTCCGCGTGGTGATTTTGTAGAGCGCCGACAGCAAAACCTACGTGGAGCGCGCCGGCGGCATCTTGCCTAGCGCGCAATCGAGGCGTGTCCGATAGAGGGCGACTCCGTAACTCCTCGCCGCCAATAGTGCAGAGCCTGGCTGCGTACTACCGGGGAGAAAGCCGCGCATCTCGAAGTTAGACGTGTCGGTCGACGGGGAGTACGAGCGGCGACGAGCCCGTGCTTCGGTGCCAAGCTTTGCGCACCGTATTGCAAACTGCCCGCATTTTGGTGCGGCCGCGGAAGAACGCCCGGAATTATCGTATTGACTAGCGAAACTCTACGTTACGCATTAAAAAAATGGCTAGAAAACAAGTGACGGCTCTGCTGTGCTTTGATATGCAGTATACTCACGGATTGAAACGCGATAACTTATGGCTAAGTATTCCACGTACTTTCGTTGCAAGCGCCTACAGTTTGTGTCATATCGGCGTAATTTTTACTGGAACGCTGACATCAGAGCCAGCATTACCTTTAGCGGCCATATCAGCAGCGACATGACACGGTTATGAGGAGCAATTGCTCATAGCAGCCGTTTCATAAAAAAAAAGAAACGATGTCGCGTTTCCATCCCCGAGTGCCGTAGACGATGTAGAAGCGTTAACATCTTTATGATCGAAGAACACGGTAGACGTGCAGTAGACAGAGAGCATTGCGGAACCGGACGATCATTGCGCGATACTCGCTGTGTTTCTTTTTTTTTTTCTTTCAAAAAGAGACTCTTTCCTTTCCAATTTAGGTTTCTTTTTTTCACCACTCGTCATGCTGATGCCGGCGATAACGGACTTCGTGGCGAAACGTGGCGGCGTCAAATTGACCATCGCGACTGAGTGACCCGCGCGTATTCGCGGCAGCAGTATACTTATCAGCTGCACAAACGCTCCATGACTCAGCTTTATCGCGACGGCTTGAAAGGTGGACCGAAGACGGAGCTGAAGCCTCTGGATTCGAGACCTGTACTAAACGAGCGCCACGAGATCGCATGCGGCGCGGCCTTATCGAGATGTTGGCCTGTCCTATATGCGAATGAATAGATTCGGTTCGTATCGTTGGCGAGAACATGCGTACAGGCACGCATACGGCGATAAGGCCGCGGACCGCATTTGGCACCACTGGCGCTACTAGACAACACTTCTCGAACGTTGCCGCCACGCGGCGTTGGCGCAGTCTTCCGCCGGTCACAGTTCCACGCCGCACTAGCAAAGTGAGAGTCACGCTGTACCGTCCACTTACTCGCTCCTGTTTGCCTTTGAGTGGCACCATAACCACTAGACCGCCGTGGCGAGTAGAACGTCTTTGTCTGCAATATGTGGGCCGCGCCCGTGACATCGGCCGTCGCTAACGCGTCCACGGCGCTGCCACGCGTACCACGGCTAACGCGTACCACGGCCGTCGCTAACGCTTCCACGCGTACCACGTGCTATGAGCTTCGACGGCAGTCTTCAAGCACCCAGGTAGGCAATAACGGCTAGCTTGTCAGGCCTTCTAGCTTTGAGCTGCTTATTCTAGTTACGTGCTACCATATTGTTACCGTTACGTTTACTTGTAGTCACATTAGCACAAACTGGCTGGCTAATTATTGCATTCAATTTCGCCACTACAGAATTCGACCCCTGTCACCGACTACACGGGTTGTGTTGGCTGTCCCTGTCATCTGTAATGCCAGGACAGCGAGGACCAGGGTGCACGTCGCTGGAATCTTCGGCATCTTTAAAACCCACAGGTGGGCCAAATTTTGGCTACAGCTTGTCAGGGGGCACGCCAAGCTTTTATCTGAAGAGGCTAAACGTAAAGTTGGGTTGGCTTTCTCCCACGTGTTGCGTTTATAACCAGCGACACTCGCAGTAATGGCCAGGTTAATTCTAGCGACAAGTTTCAACGCTGGGTAATGGGGTAGTGGGAAAGGGCGGCCCCAACGCGACGGGTCTTCTCCCTGGCGAAAACGAGAGAGTGGAACTCGAGCATAGCTTCAGGACTAGCTGACTGGATAGGCAGCCAGGTAGCTGTCAGCGTTAGCACTCTCTTCTGTTTGCGTCGGGGGAGACTGGCTCGTACTGAATGCCGTGGAGTCCCTTTGCCGCTGCTTCGTCTCAATGTTAGCTCGTCAGGTCAGGCAGGGTGATAGGTTCATTGAGCGAAATGGCGGCATCGTCGATGTAAACGGCGTTCGGTATAGCTTTGTCAGGGTCTTCTATAGGTACCAGCGTATCAAGACGGCTTCGGTTCGCAGCCCATCGTAAGCCCTGCTGCGGCCACGGTTAGCGCAATAGCAGTTGCGCAATAGTGCAATAGCAGTTGCGCTATTTCGTTCGCACTTTTCTTGCTTCGTTTAAACATCAACGCTGAAAACTAGCTATTTTTCGCACTGTGTAATCCGCTGCAAACTACGTTGTTTGTGTTCCTCGTTAGAGAGTTCTCATCGCAGCTTCTCACTTCGGGACCTCTTCTATATTGACATCCTCTAAACCTTTGAATCATCACAAGAAAATAGAATTCGATTTTACTCACTGTAGTCGTGTGCTTAAATGCCCGAGGGCTGTATCGAATCAACATCTCCCTGCTTTAACCTTACGTTCGACACCTCGTATATCTTTTCATTTTCTGCATTGAAGCCAGTTTGGTTCGCGACACCTCCGTTGGTTCTTACTGTGCCACCGTCGTCGTGGTGCAGTGGTTACGGTGCTCGACTGCTGATCCGAAAGATGCGGGTTCGATCCTGGTCATGGCATTCGCGCTATAGAAGCGTACGAAAATGCTTGAGACCCGCGCACTCACATTTGGGGGCACGTCATGAGTACCAGATTGTCAAAATTTCTGCGGTCATGTTACAGCTTTTCTTTCTTTGCATTTGTTTGAAAGCTGCCTTATAATTCTTCGAAAGCTGCCTTTTTTTTAAATTTTTGTTATAACTTCGTTCGTGCCTTCCGCAGGTCGGCCACCGTTTCCTTCGACAGACACGTGGAACTGTTCCTTCGTAACATCTTCCAAGCAACCAGTGCTGCTAACGCATGGGACATGACGAGCATAGTCCTTCACAATTCAGTCTTCGGTGAAGTCCTCCACCTTGTCAGAGGCGCTGTTCATGGCTTCCAAGTGCCTCTCTACAACTCTCCCTGCGCGTGAGTCTGAAGCACTTTGTCATTGTCAGGTTATTTACTAGTACCTTAGTAATTAATACAACCCTAGATGGCTTGGTGAACCCCTTCTTTAGCTAAACGATCGTCTTGAGCTTCGTCGCGCCCCATTTCGCTCCTATCTATCCTTGCATGTGTTAGTGGTGGCGATAGTTTGGAAAAATAGCGTTCTATTGCATGCCCTTGTTGCTTTTCAAGCTGCGGTAGCATCAGTGAGTTCTTAACAACTTCAAAACATTCAGGCAGCTTCGCAAAACTGGGGCTGAGCTGGGCCGCCTTCCTTGTTTCTTCCTTCTGCGTTCTTCGTTCTCTTTTTGTCTGCTTATTTCTCTTCCCTTTCTTTCTTTGTCTTTCTGTCTTGCTCTTTTTTTTTCGTTGTCTGTTTCTATATCTTCATTTTCTTGTCTTCCTTCCCTTTCTATTTCTTCTCTCTCTCTCTCTCTCTCTCGGCACTGGTTCCCTCGCCCATGAGGTATTGCATCCCACGCCGGACAAGTCTGCGCAAGCGTTCTGGAAGCGAAGCAGGAGATGGAGATAGCGTGCTCGTTCATAATGCTAATGTTCTGTTCACTCTGCACGGACTCGCGGCCGGCTTAAATAGATCCGCTATTAAAATTGTTGCGGCACATTGTATGCGCTCCACAATATGCTATCCACAGTATGCGCTCTCCACAGTATGCCATCATTGTTTCGTCTCCCCCTGTTTCGTCATCGTAATTTAGAGCTGCACGAGCCTATCGCCATATTTCGGTAGCATGGTAACGTAATCAAAGTTACACCGCACTAACGCATTCAAGTTGTCTTACTATTACGCTCCCATCGCGTCGTTCCTATCCCGTCGATGTTGTTCAGTTCCGACGTCATCACCCTTAAAGCCGTCCGCAACTCCCTCCTGTCAACTGAGTGAATAAAGTTTAACACCACCACCATACTGCCTCAACTTGCTAGGCTTCGGGTAAATATTTACTTCAGTGAAACTTCACGAAGTATTCACGTTGTTTGATCTTGCGCATGCTCGAACAGCTAAAAAAAACTGATTTCCCCACACACTGGAACGTTCGGTAATTAAATCGCACTTTCGTTCTTCTCGGCATGCATTCTTTACTTTCACTCCGACTTTGCATGCAGGGCTTTTCGGCAGTTGTTCCTACCGCATTTTTCACACATCTGAAGACCGTCGCAAGCATGTTAGTCGGGGTTCAGTAAACTTGCACGATAAACATACTGAACAATAGAATGACGGATGCGTGACATAGTTGTGTAAGAGCAATACGTGCAAGTGTGTGCAGATCCTTCGCTCATGATTATACGTTGTATATAACCCTGTTTGTTTGTTTTTCGATTAAAAGTTCGGTTGAAAGTCCGCGCTTGGCCATACCTTCCTCTGTTAGTTTCGGCAGCTGCTTTTACGATCTATTCCGTACTGTTTCAGTCTGGGATAATTTTTTGCAATGCGTCGCCGTCACGACTGAAGCTACTTCATCGGCAAATTACCGGTTGCCCCCACATCCTTAGTTATTATTTACTCTTGTATCTTCCAAACGCAGTCGTTTGCATTCTTCTACGCTTCCACTTAACATCATTGGAGATAGCTTCTCGGACACTTCTCTCCATCGCATTGCTTTTCTTCTAAGAGACATCGATCGTGCCCGTGGTACCGTTCCTCGGTCAATCTGTTACGTGAAACGGCTGTGAGCTGTGAGCATCAAGCACCACGGTTGGCCATTTTGCTTGTTAGGTCGGCACGCCTTGTAGGTCTCGGCTGCACTGTCTAGTTTGCCGTTGAACGTTTTTCTCCTTAAATTGATTTCTGGAAACATTCGCGAAAATTTGATGCTGATTTTCGCGTTCGATTTCACCCCTACAGAATCGACCTTCTCACTATGGTTCGTGGACTCGGCCGTCCGCAACGCCTGTATCACGCGGCGGCTCGTTGCCACGAACTTCGACTCCCCTCTTCGAGCACCAAGGTATGCCATATAACCGGTGGCAATATTTGTAGCTGGCCGTGTTGGTACAAACTTAAGGGGCTACAGGAGCGCTAGCTTGAACGCGTGACACAGAAAGAGGACTGGACCAGCGCTGGTAGGCCAGTTTTTATTTCAGTCTGAAAATTTGAAAGCTCGCCAGCCTCTGCTCGCGCGTAGGCAGAAAAAAGGTGCCGCGTTGCGCGACAAAGGACGCAAGCTCCTCCGGTTCAATGCCCAACAGGTGTCGTCTACGGAGTAACTCTCACATGCGCCGAGGTATACGTCGGAGAAACTGGGCGTATCATCAATGAAGGGATTAAGTGAACACAGGAGTTCAACAAATGCCCACATGCCTCATAACTACCAAGCCAACTGTGAAGATCGTGTCACCTGTGAGCTAATATTAAAGTGCAATACATTAAAGAGTCACGATAAAACCACGCAAGCTTGTGGCGAGCATATGCCAAGAAAGGACGAAATTGTACTAGTGAAATAGCGGGGTTCTCGCGAGAGATGGAACTACGCCTTCCTGATAACTGACTGAGCATGCGCGTACAATCTGATGCAGGTGGGCAAGGTTAAATGTATGTACTCACCCTCAAAAACTTCGTCGGTAAGCGCTCTTCCCGTCCTGTTTCTTTAGGTGTTCTAGCTCGCGCTCTTGTCCTCCGGCATATCGATACTAGTTTGTCGGCGTGCCACTCCTTGTAGCTATCCGTTGCTCTGTCTAGCAGCGCGCTGTCCTATTTTTCTCGCCCCGTTTACATCTAGTTACAATCGCTGAAAATGCCAGGCTAATTATTGCATTTACTTTAGCCCCTACAGAATTTTCTTCCTCTCGAGATGCATGGGTTGTGTTGCTTTTTGACGTCTGGAACGGCTGCACAGTGTGGACCAAAGGGACAATACAGTGCTGCAACCATCGGCATCTTTAAAAACCCACAGGTGGGCCAAATTTTGGCTACAGCTTGTCAGGGGGCACGCCAAGATTTTATCTGAAGGGCCTAAACGTAAAGTTGGGTTGGCTTTCTCCCACGTGTTGCGTTTATAACCAGCGACACTCGCAGTCGTTGCCAGGTTAATTCTAGCGACAAGTTCCAACGCTGGATAATGGGGTAGTGGGTTACGGCGGCCCCAACGCGTCGGGTCTTCTCCCTGGCGAAAACGAGAGAGTGGAACTCGAGCATAGCATCAGGACTAGCTGACTGGATAGGCAGGCAGGTAGCTGTCAGCGTTAGCACTCTTCTGTTTGCGTCGGGGGAGACAGGCTCGTACTGAATGCCGTGGAGTCCCTTTGCCGCTGCTTCGTCTCATTGTTAGCTCGTCAGGTCAGGCAGGGTGATAGGTTCATTAAGCGAAGTGGCGGCATCGTCGATGTAAACGGCATTCGGTATAGCTTCGTCAGGGTCTTCTATAGGTGGCAGCGTATCAAGACGGCTTCGGTCATCAGCCCACCGTAGGCCCTGCTGCTTCCATGGTATGTGGAGAAGTCAAGCGTTTCGATTGTTTTTGTCCTCGTCATCTGGTCCTTTCTGTGTCGTGTTGTCGTCCAGTCCTCACTCGTTTGTTTTCAATGCATCGATAATGGCAAAGTTCTCAGCTACGCTTGCAGGTTTAGCCTCGCTGGAAGCGTCTTGCTGTCGTGGGCGAGAGGGACGACATGGCGCCAGCGCTCGTCATCGTGAGTATACGTTTTGTTTAATTTCATTCTTAGTAGTCTTTTCAAATGCATTGACATCATTTCTTGCTTCCATTCCGCGAAATTAAAGCAGACACTAAAGTGAAACAATGCATCAGTTGAGTTTGATCAATTGTTCTCTTGGAACTGTAATGAGCGAAGGAAAAATAAGGGACGGAATTTTGTGCCTTGTACAAAACAACCAAGATGTGATAAAAGCCAAGAATCATTAACACCTATACGCATCGTAATCTCATGCTCCGATATCGAAACAGAGAAAGAAAATACTTCAGAGAATTATACAAACACGTACCTTTACACCCTACTATGAATCTAGGAGATCACCATCTTGTACCCTTGTCTGACGTGCTGAACTTTCTAAAAGAGTGTGGCTTTTTAAATAGGCTCTAACATCATTTCACAGTTTATTCCTTAGCACCATATTACTGGCGCAGCATAGCCAGAACTGCTTTTGCGCCATAAAAACCGAATTAACCAACGCCTTGTAGGTCTCGGCTGCACTGTGGTTTGGCGCTGCGACATTTTTCTCCTTGCATTTATTTCTGCCGGCATCCGCGAAAATTGCGATGCTGATTTTGGCGTTAAATTTCCCCCCTACAGAATGTATCTTCTCACCATGGTTCGTGGTCTCGGCCGTCCGTAACGCCCGTATCACGCGGCGGCTCGTTGCCACGAACTTCGACAGCCCCCTTCGAGCGCCAAGGTATGCCATACAACCGGTAGCAGTATTCGTAGCTGGTCACGTTCATACAAACTTGGGAGGCTACAGGAGCACTAGTTTGAACGCGTGGCCCAGAAAGAGGACTGGATGAGCGTTGATAAAGGTTTTTATTGCGATAGCAATTATATGGACAGTCTCGGCTGGATTTTGCCGTCGCCGCCGTCATGCACCGTATATGTATATATATATATATATATATATATATATATATATATATATATATATATATATATATATATATATATATATATATATATATAAAGGTCCCAAAGAAAAATAACTCAGAAAAATGCTTCCGAAGCGCGGAATCGAACCAGGGACCTCTTGCTCCGCAGCGAGCGGCGCTATCCACTACGCCACGAAACGCAGATCCTCCACGTAGCTAACGGCGAGCGTTATATACACACCATTTAGCGCTGGACGGACTCAGACAGCAGGCGATAATAAGCGTTTCTTCATTACCAGCGAGGTGGCGCTAGGAGCCCGACGGGAGCATTTAAAAGTCGTCGGCGTGCTCGCTCGCTTCTTCTTATATTTGCGCATGGGAGAAGCTTGCCCTTCCGCTGTCTGCTCGCGCGGTTTTCTCGTGGCGAGTGGTAGAGGAATGTTTCACGCTTTCACAGTGATGTCCGCGCTCATGTTACGGCGCGTACGAATGTCACTCGAGCTCAGGGACTCCGCCAAACGAACAAACAGATGAGCGCGAACTATCAAGTGTCACAGCGCGACACTTGAAGCACGCTAGTTTCCTTCGCTGCTTCGGCCGCCTTTGCAACAGAAGCGCTGTTCAAACTGAGAGTATCCATTGACGAGCCTCACTTCGTATAGCATTAGTTCCTTGCTATCGCATTCATTGCTTCGCCCTTGCGGCGAAACTGTGACTTTTAATTCAGGCTGACCATTTGAAACCTCGCCAGCCTCTGTCCACGCATTGGCAGAAAAAGCGCAGCATTGCACAACAAAGCACTTCTGTTCAAATGCCGAGGATCGTCTACGAAATTACGCTTCCATGAGTCAAAGTAGACCTCGTAGGGCCCGGGCGTCGCATTGAGTGATCAGGTGAACACGAGTTCGTTCAATGTTCCCACATGCCTGAACACTGACAAGTCTGCTGGGAAGGGCCGCGTGTCGCCTGTGAGCAAATATTAGCAAAGTGCAATGCGTTAATCAAGAGTAGTCATAAAACAGAATACAAGCTTGTGTAATCGTATATAGACATGACAAAAGTATCAGTGATACATTGGTGGTGTCACGGTAGAACGAAATGGGACTTCATAATTTTTGGTATGACACATTCTTCCATGCGAATGCACAAGGACATGCCGTGTACGGTCAGCTTCAAATAGTTTTCAGCGCTCGTCTCTTCGCTTCTGTGTCTGTGTTCTAGCTTACACTCGTGCATCTTCTGGCATGCTGCCGCTAGTTGTCGTGCTGGCATTCCTTGTAGCAATCGTGTACTCTCTAGTTACGTGCAGCCCTATATTCCGCGTTCCGTCTGCATCTAGTGACAATCGTTGAACCTGCCAGGCCAATTAGTGCGTTCAATTTTGCCCTCACAGAATTCATCTTCTCTTCGCGGACTACGCCTGTCATGTTCGTGGTCTCTGTCTTCCGTGATGCCGGGACACCGTGGAGCGATACGTCGCTGGAACCTTCGGCATCTTTAAAACCCACAGGTGGGCCAAATTTTGGCTACAGCTTGTCAGGGGGCACGCCAAGCTTTTATCTCAAGAGACTAATTGTAAAGTTGTGTCGGCTTTCTCCCACGTGTTGCGTTTATAACCAGCGACACTCGCAGTAATAGCCTAGGTTAATTCTAGCGACAAGTTTCAACGCTGGGTAATGGGGTAGTGGGTTACGGCGGCCCCAGCGCGTCGAGTCTTCTCCCTGGCGAAAACGAGAGAGTGGAACTCGAGCATAGCTTCAGGACTAGCTGACTGGATAGGCAGGCAGGTAGCTGTCAGCGTTAGCACTCTCTTTGTTTGCGTCGGGGGAGACAGGCTCGTACTGAATGCCGTGGAGTCCCTTTGCCACTGCTTCGTCTCAATGTTAGCGCGTCAGGTCAGGCAGGGTGATAGGTTCATTGAGCGAAATGGCAGCATCGTCGACGTAAACGGCATTCGGTATAGCTTTGTCAGGGTCTTCTATAGGTACCAGCGTATCAAGACGGCTTCGGTCATCAGCCCATCGTAGGCCCTGCTGCGTCCATGATATGTGGAGACCGCTGCGTCCATGGTATGTGCTTTGATCGTTTTTGTCCTCGTCATCTTGTCCTTTGTATGTGTCGTGTTGTCGTCCAGTCCTCACTAGCTTGTTTTCAGTGCATCGATAATGGCAAAGTTCTTAGCTACGCTTGCAGGTTTAGCCTCGCTGGAAGTGCCTTGCTGTCGTGGCCGAATGGAACGAGCCTAGACATGGCGCCAGCGCTGGTCATCGTGAGTATAGGTTCTGTTTAATTTCATTCTAATAGCCTTTTCTGATGCACTGACATTTCTTGCTTGCATTCCGCGAATTCAGACTCTAAAGTGACACGAAATTGTACTCTTTGAACTCTGTCGTTCATTTCATCATAGTACACAGGTATATTAATGCAGGACAAAGTCAAGTCTCATTTTAAATTTTCGCACCGAAATCTCCGCTCGTGACGTAAGCGATTTTGAAGTGTTTGTCGCATTCTCGCGTAAATGGCTGAGCGAAACTTGCTGAAAATTGTTAAGTCTGTGGCCCGCTCAGAGGACGATGCACTTCATTTTTACTGATCAGAAACTATGTAGGGCCTTGTAGGCACAGTCAAAAACTGACGTCATGGCGTTTGGTGCGGGTACTTCAAGGTGGCGTCGCCGTCCGCATTTTTTTTTTTTTGCGTTTTCTTCTCTTTTACCTAGCGTCTTCTCGCGGCAAGCTTGGTGACTTGGTGAATATACTGAGAAAAATGAGTGTCCCCGGAATCTGTTACGCTGCTTTTTTTTTTTTCGCCCGCGCTTCACAAGGCTGCCGTGTCACAGCAAGGCACCCATGCCCCTGCAACTTTGTCGCTCCCTTCATCATAACAATCGCCCCTTTTTCTCCTTCTTTTTTTTTCAGGTCCCCGTGTTTGCCTCTTGAGCTCGTCCTTCCCCTTCTACACATGTTAGCAAGACTGCGCCATCGTGGGATGAAATGGTGAGTTTCTCACAATCTGTACGGTCTTCCGTGCGATCGGGGACACTGGTTTTGTATCGAACCCTAATCAAATGTTTTGCAACATTTTGGTTCGTAGGTCCTACTATCAGTCATACGAAAATGGGTTGCTGTACGACGACTGAACTTCTTCCTGCGTCCATTCGGAGCCGCAGCATCCTGCCTGGGTCATCCTGCAGTGAGATGTCCTTGCCCATACTATTGGCTCAGCATTGCAGGAAGGGCCCACCGCATCCCGCCGTTTGCCATTTCTCGTAAGTACTGGCCACTATAATATTGTACTACGAGCGATTGTCATAAAATTACTAACTTCACGCGTTTTTTTTTCTTCAGGTCGAGTTTCTTCTAGCATCATACACGGCCAGGCTTGGGTTCCTGTCCGTCAACTCAGCACCTTCACCTTACGATGTCGACATCTTTGGTGGTCCAACAGCACGCTGTGTCAGTTCCTCTCCTTGCTCGCGTAATGGCCCCGTACTGGCGCAAGGTCCCTTGGATACCTACCTTACTCTTCCCTGTACGTATTGGGACCACTAGGATACCCGTCTACAAATTGTGTGAATCGGCGATTAAGGAGCCCTCGTGTCTTTTCAGGTCGAGGCCCTCGCTGCTAGTATCAGACACGTACGGAGGATGGCTTCCTGTATGTCGAATCGCGTTCCTGCGCCATCCTGCGTTCATCCCCGGTCGTCCGGAAGATATTCATCATACTCGTGCAGAGCGCATCGTACCGGAGGAAGGTCCCTTCACTTCCTGCCTCTCACTATTACTAGTAAGTACCGGAAACTCAGATTTCCTTCAACGACTCTCGTCAGATGTGTCAAAAAATTGCACGTCGCTTTCCAGCTTTGGGTTCTACCTCCTTGCGCCTCACATGCGAATGACTTCTTTCACGTCGGCTGTCCAACCTTTTCGACGGGGAGGCGAAGACCTTCAGCACTGGCCATCCACGAAGTCTTCAACCCTTTCTGGATCTCGGTATTTTTAAGACATCGTTTGCCTCGAAGGTCTTCGGCGCACATCCTTTCCTGTGCCGGCTGCCTGTACTCGTAGTTTCCATTGCGCAGGATTGTGATTCCGCGCACTCCCCCGATTGCTCAATAGATGTGATGCCACTGTTTTTTGTTTGAGTTGAAAATCAGGCATTCGCATGAGGTTTCCTATAGCCGGTACCCCTGCCTGAAAGTTGCTCGTTGTCCTAGTCTCAAGCGCAAGATATCTAAATTAAAATTCATAGTATGTGGTTGTATGGAGCATGTGTTACCAACCAGTCTCAAATAAAATACCAGTATAATCTCTCAGAGGTGCTATGTGCATTAGTTTCTGGGAGCCATTGAGATTCTTTCATGAAGTACTGTTCTAAAGGGCCGTGTTTACTTGTGGGTTCTGATGAACGCAGACCTACTTTGTAGGCGACCTCAAAAGTGGTAAAGTGGTGTCATTGTGGAAATGTAGGTGGTGCTTGGTCACTGCAGGCGACGGTGCACAGCAGGCTTGACGGTCGGCTGTTGCACTGCGTTGGCCACTGGCGTCTGTCTGTCGCTTATGTAGGGGCATACGTGGAAGGCTACACCGCAGGCAAATGGAGGGGTCTTGGATGCAAGTGCAAGTGGCAATGACGTTTGCCAGCCAGAGTACATTCAAGAGAGGTGAAGGCGCTCGGGACGTGATATCTAGAGCCGTATGTATCAGCGGCTGTCTTGGTGGCCTAGAGAACAATCCGATTTGAAGGAAGTCATTTTAACCTATTCCCAGGGTATCAAAGCAGACTCTCCATCATGCTGTCGGCGGAAGGGTGTACAGCAGGTGGTGCTTGTGGCGGCGCCTTGCACGGTTGTGGAAACGGCGAAGAGGACGCGTTCAAGCAGTGTCCGCTAGTCAGTGGAATAGGCGGCCTAGTCTAAACGAACAGTCCAGCCTTTGGTAATGGCTACTTTCCTTGTCCGAAACGGCAATCCTTCGAGCGGCCGTGAAGCGGTCTACGTGCGATCAGCACCTTCCAGATGAAGGGAATATGGTCAGTCATGTCTATGTGGACATAGCGAATTGAGAGCGCGGACACCTGGAGCAGGAGAATCTTTATTGGGCGAGTGAGTTTGGGCCTTCACGGGCCCTGGGCCACCGCATGGCGCATCACAATGCGCCTATGTGTCCAGACTACGCAGGGCCAGGGCAATGACAACCTGGTTCAGTGACGCTGTCAAGAGTGGGTTCGGCTATGTATATCAGTGTTCGTACTCGTGGTGAAAAAGTAGCGACGTACTTCTGGGCGTTTACATGCCTAAGTAGCTGGTGTTGCTAAAGGCTTCAGAGTAAAAGTGAGACTTGGCGGTGCGACCAGGTTGGGAAAGCAACCTGTGAGAACTCGCACGTAAAGAATGCCCAGAGAAGATGTGTGCTCTAGACGACAGGTGCTTTTACCGAACACAGACAACTCGCTGACAAAATCCGGCGTACCGGCGACCGTGTTGATAGCACAGCGAAGGTATCCGTTGTCGATTATCTAAAAAGATTTCCTTGCACTCCATGCTGTAGGCAGATTATGTCATGACCCAAACGAGTCGGCGTGGCAAGCTCCATAAGTGTGCTCCAGGATCACACCAGGCTAGGGCTCTTGTGCTGTGACATAACCACACCAATTAGTGGTTGTCTTGATAGCTTGGAGTGAAATCTAGTGGGAAGGAAAAGTTTCTTGTTGCTGAACCAAAGGTTGGCGATGAATGCACGCCACTGTAACGCTTGTACGAAGGTGCGCAGAGGGTGGGTGGGTGGTTGTGGTGGATGCCTTCGACAACAGTGACAACCGCGAATAGGACTCATTGTAGCATGTGCTCGCTCGTTCGTGGTACAGGGCACTTTGTCAGAAATCATGAGTTGTCACTCGTGGCGTACATGGCGTGCCGCAAGGTTTTACATTAAACGTGGTCTGAATGTATGCGGGGGACAGTAGGATGGTGAGCGAATACCTCTTCGCTAGCTCGATGTTGTAGTCATATATGAATCCACCTTGAATCTGGTTGGTAGCACATGCCGAGTGGGCACCATATTGTGCGTATTTTCAGCGCCCCAGTAATTGTACGCCTTCATAACTGCTGTCATAGGTGCCGTCGGGTGCTAGATCAGCCTACCGCTTTTCTTCCAGGCTGGGGCCGTACATTTCACTGCAAAGTTCACCTTGCGGTTAATAAAATGCACATAAGTACATTTTTATACATTGATCTCATGTCGTAAATCCTGTTCTTTCGAGTTGACCTCTGGTTTTCACAAGCCAAATGCAACTCGCATCTGTTTCGCGTAGGCATGTGCAGTCTTGCAATAAAATTTCACGATTATTCAAGTGGAATAAATGTGTATAAATATTTGGTGCTGTGCCGCTGTCTCGGAATTGTTAGCGCTCATTACTTTTTAAACACTCGATGCTCAGTTGCTTGTTCGCATAGTTCGTTTGCCATTGTCAGACTATTGTCTTTGTTGACCTTTATAACTGCTTTAATGCTTTCAACTTTTCAGTGACGCTGTGAAGTTTCCCCACCTCTTTCCACGCAATATTCGTTTTATAAAGTTATAAAATGTATGCCTTATGAGGGTCGAGCGACTCGCAGAAAGCAGTCCAGCGTTGGAGTTCGACCTTATCCAACCGGCGCTGGATCTTTTTCTGCATACGTCTGGCAGTCCGTAAATCGTCAATGGCCTTCGTGCGTCGGTACCTCCTTTCAGCACGTCGCCGGATTGCGCCGCATTATCGCAGCTATGGAGGACGGTACGAGGTTTGCGGTCATCCCCCGTTCAGAGGTCTCCATTCAAGGCGTTAGGCATTTACCAAAAGCGACCAGATATTGACGTAGCAGAAGAATTCTGCGCCAGATTAACTGGACAACTTACAGCACCCGACAGTTTACAACTTTCGAACAGCTGTCCACCACCACGTGACCCCCGCATGGACCTCCCCTTCTCCATCCAAGAACTGAAGGCAGCGCTCGCTTCGTGCAAACGTTCGTCAGCGCCAGGACCTGACGGAATCTCCTACAGAGCCCTGTGTCATCTGGGTGAGCGCGCGAGACTTGCTCTGCTTGAGCTATATAACGAATCTTGGCAGGAGGGCACACTCCCCTTAAGTTGGAAAACAAGTCGTTTGGTACCACTGTTGAAGCCTGGCAAGTCACCGCTGGAACTGGCATCTTATCGTCCGATCGCATTGGCAAGTTGCGTGGGCAAAGTGATGGAGAGGATGATCCTCGGACGCCTGGAGTGGTACATGGAATACAATAACATCTACCCAGGTACCATGGCCGGCTTTCGCCGTGGTCGATCATCAATTGATAGCGTCATCGACCTAATCACCTTCGTGGAGCACGAGAAAGGCCGCAAGCGTCTTTGCGCTTCTTTGTTCCTCGACGTCAAAGGGGCCTATGACAACGTTACTCATGAAGCCGTCCTTGCCGCGCTAGAAGACGTCGGAGTGGGCGGGTCGAATGTTCAAATGGATACGCAGCTACCTCTGCATGCGATCCTTTTTTGTGATCACGGAGGACGGGGACACTTCCCTACACTACAGTTATCGTGGTGTTCCCCAGGGCGGTGTGCTCAGCCCTGTGCTGTTCAATCTTACGCTGATTGCTCTCCATACACACCTGCCAAGCACTGTTTGTTTGTCAACTTACGCAGATGATATCTGCGTCTGGACATCTGCGGTAACTCGCCTGCAGCTGCGAGCGAGAATCCAGAGAGCAGCCACTCAAGTTGCTCTGTACCTCCGTGATCGAGGCCTGGAAATTTCTACCGGAAAGTGTGCTCTTCTGGCATTTACGCGCAAACCAATGTCTAACTACAGTGTATCAATCAATGGTCAAAGTATACCGTATTGTCGATCACACAAGTTCCTGGGTGTCATAATAGACAGAGAACTATCATGGAGTCCTCACGTCTCGTACCTGAAAAAGCGGTTTGGCAGGCATTTCTCACCTCTTCAAGTTTTTCGCTGGAAAGACTTGGGGAATGTCGCCCAGTGCTATGTTACAACTGTACAGGGTGCTGTTTCTCGGTTTCCTGCGATACAGTTTGCCTGCATTAACTAACGCAAACAAGACAAGTCGACGCATGCTACAGAGTGTTCAGGCCCAGACCCTCCGGATTTGTTTAGGCCTGCCTCAAAGTGCTTCAACAGCGGCGACCATAGCCATCGCCAAGGACCACCTCATAAAGACTCACATTGAGGTTGAAGCACTGAGGACCCACATAAGGCATCTTGCCCGGACACCACACCACCACCTAGCCTCTCTACCAGCGGACAGACACGCACCTCCTTTTGCCGAACAGTAACCGCACACGGCGACTCTCTACCGACTGGCTTCACACCGGCGGCGAGACCTTCGGTTCCTCCATGGTGCCTGAAACAACCAGTCATCAACCTGACAATACCAGGCGTCCAGAAAAAACAAGATCTGTCAGCACCAGCTCTTAAACAGCTCGCTTTACTTCTATTATACGAGAAGTATCACGACTCGACTCACGTCTACACTGACGGCTCCGTCCTACCGAGCAGTTCAACAGCGGCGGTCGTGATTCCAACGATCGCCACAACTATCAAGTTCAGGACGGCTCACCCAACAACATCGACGGCAGCAGAGCTCACAGCGCTTCGCGCCGCGTTGCTTTTCATTAACGACCAAATGAGAAAAAGGTGGACGATTTTCTGCGACTCCAAGGCGGCACTGCAGTCTCTACTGTCGACTTTACGCCGCGGTCCGCACGAACAATTGGTATTTGAGACTGCCGAGATGTTCCACCACCTCACCGAGAAAGGACACTGCATTACATTTCAATGGCTACCAAGTCACTGTGGGATTATCGGCAATGAACGGGCCGATCAAGCTGCCCGTTCAGCCCATACAGAGGACCGCGACCTGTCGATACCTCTTTCTAGGACAGACGCTGCTCGGAAGCTCCGCATGCTCGCTCGCCAATGCACCATGTCAAATTGGAATGAGCCACATTTCATGCATGCACGACTACACGCCTTTGATCCAACGTTAAGCCTTCGACTGCCATCAAGACTTCGCCGAGGTGACGCTACCGTTCTCTGTAGATTATGGCTGGGCGTCGCGTTTACCCATGCGTATGCATTTCGCATAGGGATGGCCGACTCCACCGCCTGTGAACACTGCGGCGACGAAGAAACGATTCGGCATGTTCTGTGCGACTGTCCGAAGTATAGAACACAGAGACAATCTCTTTGCCATGCTCTCAACAAGATAGACGACCAGCCTCTATCAGAAGAAAGACTTTTACGCCATCGTCCGGACATAACGTCGCAGAAGAAGGCTTTACAAGCACTACTCGCCTTCCTGCGATCCACTGGCCTGTCAGAGCGCCTCTGAGCGGAACGCTCTTGTGTGTGTGTGGTTGTGATTGTTTTTTTTTTGTTTTGTTTTTTCTTATTATTTATTTTCTCTCTCTCGCTTTCAACTCCCTATTCCCCAACCCCAGTGCAGGGTAGCATACCGGATGCAAACTTCTGGTTAACCTCCCTGCCTTCCTCTGCTATTTCTCTTCTTCTATAAAATGTATGTTATAAAATGTATAGTGTTATAATGTATAAGTTAACCTGACGAGCGCTAATTCACGAAAACGTTCAGTGTGCACAATTTATCACAGCCACTGCAATTGTGTGCGATTTTTCTCGAGTCTTGCAGGGCACATGTAGTGATTAAAGTGTGTGTAATAAACATTTAATGTTTAGCACGTATTATCGTTCGTGTTGAAATTTCCAACATTTTGTAAAGCTCGAAGTAAAGCTTGAAAGGCGCACAGCGTCCTAAACTAGTGCCGCTGAACAGGTCATTCTTTCTGTTCAGCTATGTTACTACTTCATGTGCCTGTTTCTTCATCACAGCGTGGACGCGCCTTTTGAGAAGCATTTACTTCGAGCTAGTCGGTACAGGAAGCTGCTTTAACTGCAGAAAATTTCTACGTTCGGAAATTTAAATCGACAATTCATTTTGTGGAGCTGTTCCATAAAGCGCCTCTCCGAACTGTATTCTCACATTTGTGCTTACACTACGATGTGAGCGTCAACTGTTGAAATAGATTTATTAGGTTTGGCTGCCATGTATGCACTGTTCTGTTCGATTTCAGTTTGCTTGCCTGCACGCAGGATTATTCTACAAGCTTTTCGGATCAGATGTCATGTTGTCGATTGTACGAACGTGAGTGTTAAGTGTTGGTACGAATGTGTTGCTAGGGGATGCAGCACGCTACGCGCGCACACACACACTGCCTTTGTAACAACTCCCATGTTTCTTCCTGAGAGCACGGCACCACTGGAATGTGTGAATTTAACCTTTTCTCTCTCTCTCTCTGCCTCTGTCATAGTATTAATAAACAGGTCAATAAAATATTTCTAAAACCATTGTTTGCCGCTTTCGTTCGTGTCCTCGCATTTAGACCATAACTAAAAAGTTCATGCGCCATCCTGCCGGACTAATATCTACAGCAAATATTTCATTCCTAAGACCAGATAAGACCAGAAATGAATGGCGATACTTTCCCTTGCCATTCCCAAAGGGCCAACAGCTCGAAGACTGCTGTTCATTAATGTTTTGTCAACCTGTTTTCTTTGCTTGTCATAACTGCATTTTTCAACTGATCGTACAACAACTTGTCCACCACGCCTTCGAGTAATTCCCGCAGACTTTGGATGTACGCTAACTGATCGCATCACTCAATTGAACGGACGAATAAGATATTTGTCATTGTTTTTTTATTGGCATATCGCCATACGAATGCCGCTCGGCCCATCGGCATACGCAAAATATTTTATTCGTCATTATTAACATATCTAAAAAGCATCTATTGATGCAAATAGGTGGATACCTTGAATAGGCACGCGCTTAACCTGCACGTGAAATTGTGGTATCCAAGTAAGTAATCAAATTTCACTCATAAATTTTCGTTTACACCTTGTCGAAGTTGAGGGCACCCAGAGTGTGATAGCAAATAAACTAATACAAACTTCAAGGAGTTGAAAAACAGCACAGCATCAGGAGTTTGAGAACAAAGAAATGGTGCGCTCGGTATTACAGCTGACATAAGCATAAAGATAACGGAGGCAAAAGGGCCGATAATACATAGGATAGATAATCGGTAGTGTATACTCGTAACTGAACCAATGCGAAGGCAATGAAAACCTAGCCGGGAGGAGCAGAGAACGAATTGCGGCAATTTCAATGTTTACTGGCATTAAGTGCTAGCCTGCACCAAGACAAAGCTCTCAAACGAGCACGGAACATCCATATCAGATGTAATATTTTGGGCAGTCTATAGATATCTAAAGCACTCCTTTCTTCCAAGGAACTCTGAGGCCCGTGTACTTAGATTTAGGTGCACGTTAAAGAACCCGAGGTGGTAGAAATTTCCGGAGCCCTCCACGACGGCGTCTCTCATAATCATAGCGTGGTTTTGGGACGTTGAACACCAGATAATATAACTTCCAAGGTACTGGGTATGCTCGACCTTACAAGAATTTTCTTTCTTAAAATTATCAGATCAAGTAAGGCCGGATATGTTTGTCATGCGCTCTGCGTAGTGGGCCACAGGACCATCAATTCCTGTAAATAAGAAAATTGTATCATGAAATAACAAAGGGTAGGACATAACCATTCATTCGCTGCCGCACCATCGGCAAAGAATATGCCGATAATTCTGTTAAGAATGCTCGCGAGCCGCCGCGGTGATAGAGGTTACGGTGCTCGACTGCAGACTCGAAGTTCGCGGGTTCGACCGCGGCCGCATTTCGTTGGAGGCAAAATGGTAGAGGTCCATGTACTCAAATTTAGGCGCAAGTTAGAGCTGCAGATGGTCGAAATTTAGAGTCCTCCACCATGACATCTCTCATAACCATACCGTAGTTCTGACCCGCAAAACTACACAAATTATTAGGAGCGCGCGTAAAAATCGCGCGCAGGAACACATTAGGCTGTCATGAACTGACGGCGCAGTAAAGATCCACACCCTCGCTCGTCAGGTCGCACGACAAACATGGAACACGCCCCCTAGCGATCTCGGAGCACAAGCTACGCGAAGCTACATACCTGAGAGACAGTGAATCAATGCAAAACGTGCATCACGGGGCCATATGAGTTTGCCGAATGCGAAATAAGGTGTATTGAGCAGTCAAACTAACGATTCACTTGTGAGGACAGAATACTACTTACATTCACAACAAAACCAATGTGGTACGTATGACTAAATTTAGTGCAATTGCCATTAGTACGAGTACACTTTTTGATAAGTCTTCATATCAAGAAAGCTGGCGAAGCACGTTTTACATCCTGCATCGAGTTGAATAAACGTTTAGTCCACAGTACACCACAGTCCACAGTAAACTTGTGTCAAATTCCATAATAATATAATTGCTGTGGTATTACGTCTCAAAACCACGATACGATTATCAAAGACGCCGTAGTGGAGGGCTCCAGAAGTTTCGACCACCTGGGGTTCTTTAACGTGCACCTTAATGTAAGTACATGGCCCTCTACCCTTTCACCTCCATCGAAATGCGACCACCGCGGTCGTGATCGAACCCTCGTCCTTCCAGTCAGCAGCCAAGAACCGTAACCATTGTACCAACGGGGAGGCAAGCAGTGCACATAGCAAAGGTAATCCGGCTTGAAACTTAACAACCCAGCTGACAATACAAACAGTACGCAGCATAAATTTGCCATCTCCCCCTAACGCCAAACAAAGTAAGATAAAATAAACTGAAATGCACTGACACATAGTTCACATAATGTTCAAACTGGCTTATTGTACGGGAACACGCACAATGTTTGCGCGTACACTTAAAGTACATTGCGGGGCTAATTCGTGATTCGAATTTTCCTTCACAAAAGTTCCCGAGTGCTAAAACAGGTTCTTATCTAGCAGATACGTGATATGCGTGTCAGCCCCATTTCCATTTCTCTGCGTGCTAGTGAGATTGTTAAATACGCGATTATAAGCAGTCTATTATCTTTCATGGGCTATCTTTAATCTATTCTTTTTCAATGCTCATCTGCCCAGGCTCTTATTTTGTGTCGAGTGCAGCGAGTGCCCATTCCAATGAACTTAGTTGGAGTGAAGGAAATTCAAAAAAAAAAAAGAGTCTAACCAATTACACGCTGTGAAAGCCGTCGGTCTGCGAAGCTGTTGTTCCTTTCATTCGGTCCCTTCAAGGGACACTAAAGAGCAAAACGATTTTCCTCGTATTAGTAAACTACTCTTTCACGATACCAAAAACACCACGCTTGCTGCGAGAAGACGCTTAGTACGCGAGAAAACGCAGAAAAAGAAAATCTGGGTGGCGATACCACCTTGAAGTTTCCGCACCATTCATCTTGACGTCACATATTTTGACGGCGCCTAATCGGGCCTACGTAGTTCCTAATCGCTAAAAATGAAGTACGTTGTCCTCTGAGGGGGCCAAGGACTTAGTATACCAAGTTTGAGAAAATTTTGTTGAGCCAATGACTTCAAAATATGATACACTGTGAAATCCATGACGTCACGCACGGAGATTTCTGCGCGAAATTTAAAAGTGATACTTGGAACTTAATTTTATCCTCTTAATAAACCTATGATGGCGAAATTAACGACATTAGAGTTCTCAAAGTACAATTTATCATTCTAAACCAATTCATTGTTTCTCATTAGTGTCCCTTTCAAGTCTTTTCTTTCGTTCTAGCCACTTACTTGTTGCTTCGTTGTTCCCAGGTGGTCGAAATTTCCGGAGCCCTCCACTACGGCGTCTCTCATAATCATATCTTGGTTTTGGGACGTTAAACCCCAGATATTATTATTATTGCTTCGTTGTTGAATCTAAGTCAGGTCTGTAGTTCCAGTCTTCGGCGCTGGTCGGCGAGGGTTACCCTAGACTCTTCTCTTTCTGCCAAGTCTTGTCCTGCCATCCGCAGTCTACCTTCTGCCATTTCAGGGGCAACAGCGCCCACTGTTAAATCGCCCACCTCTCGTAAACTTCATCACGTGACCCCCCTTTGAGTCCACTCTTTGAATCACCCGACTTAATAATACCTGGGGTTTAACGTCCCAAAACCACGATATGGTTATGAGAGACGCCGTAGTGGAGGGCTCCGGAAATTTCGGCCCCCTGGGGTTCTTTAAGGTGCAGATAAATCTAAGTACACGGGCCTCAAACATTTTCGCCTCCATCGAAAATGCAGCCGCCGCGGCCGGGATTCGATCCCGCGACATTCGTGTCAGCAGTCGAGCGTCATAACCACTAGACCACCGTGGCGGGGCGAATCGCCCACCTTGCGTAAACTCCCTCACGTGACTCCCATCTCACAGCCCTGTTTGAATCGCCCAGCTTTCGTAAACTTCATCACGTGACCCCCATCTCAATCCACTGAATCGCCCACCCGTCGTAAACTTCGTCACGCGACATTCCTCTCAGTCCACTGTTTGAATCGCCCGCCCTGCGTAAGCTTCATCACGTGACACTATTTCATTCCTCTTTTTGAATCGCCCGCCTTACGTAAGCTTCATCACGTGACCCCGAATCAATCCCCTGTTTGGAAAGAATTGCTTGTTGAGAGTACAGCACCCGCCCAACATGTTATTCGGTTGTTTGTCGCAAAAATTTAGCGCTGGATAACTTTCATCTTCGTGTCGCTGGCTTTAGGTAAGAAATTTGAACGTCGTGGTAAATTTCTTCTAGGATTCTGTCGTTGCTGCTTCGCGAAACGCAATTCTTTAGGGATCAAAGACGAACCTCGAACTCTTAATATGCATAGTGTATACATTAGCCGTAAAAAAGTGCCTATGGTTTGAGCGGAAAACAGCTGGCACGACTTTCTTCTACAAGGGAAGGCCAGGCGCGCCGCGGTTTTGCGGGCAGTGCTTGTGCTTATCCTTATTTTAATGAACACTCCGCAACACATCTCGTCTTTGGCAATCAGCGCCGCCGCTTTTCTTCGAAAGCCGATGACGGCGTATGATGGAGCCGCAGTGTGTCACATCTTCTGCTGGATGTGTCGTCGGTGTTGTGGCGAGCCGCCGTTATCAATAGCGCCCGTTCCCATGGCAACAATCGGCTTCACCGATACGAGGCTGTCGTCGGCGGGCGGCGGTGTTGCTGGGCTTCGTGCCGCCATCCGACAGGAAGGGCAATCATGGCTTCCCGAAACACACCCGCTGTGGCGTAGTCCAATGAATGCGATCGAATCCAACTGTTACAGGTGGGAGTACTTGTCGGATTATTATCCTTGCATCACAACAGGAGGTGAGCTATTACTTCACTCATCATTTAGCGTTGTGAAACGTGGCGTTATTGATCGATACGTTTCTTGTCCTCGACCCGTATCGAATCGGGAATGCATGCCACTGACAGGCAACTCAGAAACGTCACGGCTTTCTACCCCGTACTTCGCAAAGGTTATCGACGAATATTGATGGAATACTCATTTCTGAGCTTCCTTTTGTTGCGTCATCTTATGCAAGGATTAATAGCAAGAATTGGGTTTATTTATGTTCACACTTGAAGCGATTGAAAATAAGTGAGCGATAGTGCGATCCATGCTGTTCTTTAAACTAACCAGTCATAACTGCATCACGTACGGTTTGTCTGTAACCTTGATCAAGTATTCCGGAATTGTCAGTCTGGTCTGCGTCATTAGTTTTTATATTGCGATACCTCGGACTCAAGACTTGGCCGAAAAGTTTAGTTTTGCCCCTTTCGTTATCGAACCCGATGGGCGGATCTGCACATATTTACCACAAAATGTAATCTCGCTTATCTTTTTTGTACTCTTTTTATCTCTAAAGGACTGAACAATGCGCTTACGAAAATCGGTTGAAGGTCGCGGGATTGAATCCTACCCGCTGTGGCCGTAGTTCGATGGAGGACGAATGCTAGAGGCCCGTGTGGTTAGACTTAGGTGCACTTTAAGAACCCAGGTGGTCGAAATTTCCAGTGCCGTCCACAACGGCGTCTCTCATATTATCTTGGTTTTGGGACGTTAAATATTAGCAATTATAATACGCCATTCGGTTCGTTTGTTTTCGAAGTTATTCGTCTTGTATTTCCTTCGTCGAAGAACATTTTAATCCTAGCCGAAGATGTTGACCGTCATGCTTTTTTGGTGTTTATTCGCGGTGGCCACGTCATGGTATTCAAAAGTTTTTGAATTTTGTTATTCTTTTGCAACTTCCTGCCACGCACACACACAAGCACACACTCATGCACACACACGCACGCACACACACACACACACGCAAGCACACACACACACACATGCGCGCGCACGCACGCACGCACGCACGCACGTATGAGCTCATAGTTCTTAGATCAGAGGATTAATAAGTAATATGAAGTGAAGGTGCACATACACAAAACAAAAAAATGCATTTCTGGACGTTTCGACCGGAGACCGCTCCCTGGTCGAAACGTCGAGTAAATGTTTATTAAAGACGATAGTCTTTCTTGGGGAACTTAAACGCAAAAATTTTGGTCTGTCTGTCTTTGTTTGTCTGTCTGTCACCCGATTCAGTCAACCGGCCAAAGTTTAACTACTTGCGGAACGCACAGCCATCTTGAACTGGTAGCGCCGTTCATACTTGTGAACATTGTCGACCTAAAAGGAAATGTTACGCATATCTGATCCGCAACATCAATACATAAGTATTAGGTGGTGTGTTCCTTTACTAGAAAATACATAGGTACGTATTTCTAAAGACCCTAGTGTTTCTTAGGCTGCACTGAAAATGCTAGTGTTTTTTGGGCTGCGCTGCAAATGCGACTCTATGAGCCAGATGCGGCGATTCAACGTAGAGGAGGACTCATGTAGTACGGTCGGCACAGGACTATCGTCTTTCCACGACATTTGCAGCAAAGCACGCAGATACGCGGCCAATTTTTTTTGTGTTTTTTTTTATGTTAACCTCCACTCCATATTACTGTATATATGCCGGGAAGTCGCAAAAAGAAAAACAAACTAGAAGTTTTCGAAGTAACGACGCGGCCAGTCGTGTATATATGCATGTAAATATATATGTATTATTTCAGCGTTTCCATTGACTGCTATCATCGTTCTTGGCTTCTAGTTTTCTTGCATGCGAACATTAGCACTGCATCCAGTTACGATGCTGTTGGCCTGTGCGATGTTTATCGCCTCTCAGGTATGCATCGTACTGGCAACTGAAGTGAGGCTTTATCTTGGTCAGTTAGTTTTTAATTACTACAACATACAGTCTAAAATTACAGACCGCATAACCCTGTCCGTTTACAAAAGGCTGTGTGTCGTTACGGGCAGTTGAGGTGGTCGTACATAATATCTGTAGTTTTACGTTCCAAAACCACGATGACATTATCAGGGACGCAGTATTGGAGGGCTTCGGAAATTTCTACCATCTGGTGTTCTTTGACCTGCATTGATATCGCACAGTACACGGGCCTCTATCATTTCGCCTCCACCAAAATGCGACCGCCGCGGCCGGGATCGAACCCGCGACCTTCGGGTCAGCACTCGAGTACCGCCGCCACTGATCGACCCTGGTGGACAAGAGTTGGTTGTACAGTCGAGCTCTATGATTCAATCTGTGCCAAGCGCTTCTTCGTTTATCTGTTCCTGTCATTACTAAGTACACTTTTATTTATTTATTTGTTTACTTATTTTTAGTTCAGCGTAGGTTGAATAATATACAAAAAGAAAAGGAAGCAGAATTAACGGAATGATACATAGTCACACAATAGTAGGAAAAAGAGTAATTCCAGAAAAAGCTCCAGACATCGCAACATGCATAGCAAAGCGCGTAGCTAAGGGTTAAATTTCAACATCATACAGAATTATCACCTCTGTAGATTAAAAACGTCAAAAGAAAGGGAGTGATCGAAATTCGAAACGACGTTTTAGGATAGGCGGTTTCATTCGATAGATGTGTGCGGTAGTAACAATCAATGAGAACAATAATCGCTCGTGTGCTTCTTTTAAACACGGAAAAGACTGTTACAGCAGCGCCAGTTTACCTTATGGTAAGTATGAAAATACCGTCCCGTCGTGGTCAGCACGCAGTTTATTTGATAACCTTTTGGCCGCTTGAGTTGGTAATTGCGTACGCTAGCTTGATGAAATGATCAAGATGGCTAATTGAAGTCTTTATGACTAAAAAATGCTACGTGCCAACGATGACGGTACGGTATTTCCATTTTTACCAGACGGTATGACCGTCACTGCTAAGCATAGGTCGGCAAACTGACTCATTAGTCGACTCACTCAGACTAGGCCCTGAGTCTGAGTGTGTCCGGGTGAGTATTATATTGGTGGGCTTGAGCCTGAGTGAGTCCGGTTGAGGAAGAATTTTGAGGTGTCTGGGTCCGAGTGAGCCCTAAGCGCAAAATATATTTCTTGAGTGAGTTCCACTGTCTTTGCCGACATATTCTACTAAGACACCCTAATGAGAAAGTAAGCCACGGTGATCATTGCACAAGACAATAACAACGCGAAAAAAAAATTGGGTGACGCTTGAGCTTCGCCGTTAAGAGTAGAATGCGATAGCGATGTCCTGCCCCTAGTGCGTACTTCGACCACTTAGTGCATACTTCTAATGTATGTTGTTACTCGAGAAGGTCAGATTGTGCATTACTGCGATGTAATTGACAAAGTACAAAGTGGTCGCATAGCCGCAGCACGCCGAGCTTTGGTGTCTTCCTTCTCTGCCTCCGTCTTGCGTGGCTGCATAGGCGTGCGCACAGGGGGGGCAGGGGGGGGGGCGGCCGCCCCCCTCTAATCACCTAAGAGGGGGGCGCAAAATAGGCAGTGCCCCGTACATTGACCCTTCTAGTCACCTAAGAAGGGGGGGGGGCACAAAATCTACCCCATACATTGACCTAGTAGGGTGGGGGGTGCGCTGCGATGAACCTTCGCCCCCACTGATGGGGAACCCTGCGCACGCCTATGCGTTGTCGTGCGCCGCTTGACACTGATGCCCCATCAAAACTCTCCGATGAGGAAGACACCGCAGTGCGGTTGGCATTTGTAAACGACACAGAATCCATCACAACCATGTCAAGGGCCCGGTGGCGTGAGAAAACGTCTGCGCGCGTGACATTTTTTTTTTTTTTCGTAGTATCAATGCAGCCACTACGTGTGTGTAACAGAATGCGCTCACTAAGGTGTGTGCCTTATGCAACGGGTAGCACGCTGTAAACCAGGAGCAATCACGGGCGAGAAACATTTTAGAAGTTGTGATGCATCCACTACGTGGTCCTAAGGGAATACGCGCGGTAATGTGTGTGCCTTTTGTAATGGGTGGCTGTCTTTAAACCACCAAGTCGTTATGATATTGACATGGTGTGACGCCCAATGGCAATGTACGCTTGTACCAAGCAATATTACTGCGATATTACATCTCGTACTGTGACACATGTATACAGGACGCGTATTTTTGGGAAGCACGAAAGTTACGTTCAGTGCAGCTCCAAGCAGAGGCGTGGCTGTGTGGTAGAACACCTGCTTGCCACACAGGCGGCCTGGGTTCGATTCTCACTCGGACCCAACGTTTTTATTGCTTATTTTATTTCCAGCTTTCTTGATTTTTCGGCCACGGGCAAGATGATGATTTTTCACTCACAACAAACGACGCCGACAGCGACGCCGACGCCGACACAGGAGTTTCTGGGAAACGAGCTCTTTAACGCTATCGAGTTAAAATGCCTTGTGCAATGGAGTAGCAACTAGCCCTAACGTCTACGCCAGCCAAATGATCAACTTATTCGGATGAAATTATCTCTTCCCATTCAGGGCTTACCCGTGGAAGGCCTGGTGAAGGACCCGAGAAAGCTGACAAGGTCGTGGACACTTCTTTGGCGGCAGGGTAGGACGCGCTGCCATGGGTACACTGGTGCAATTCCGGGATCTTCCCGGAGGTCCTGTGAAGATAAAATTCGCCGATGACATAACGCGGCACTGCCTGTGCAAAAGCTGCAACATGCTCTCGCTCACCATGTACGCCGATCCGGCGTCGCACTTCTTCTGCGAGACCTGCATCAACGTACAGAGCAACATGCACAAGAAGTACGACATCTACTGTCCCGAGGAACGCAAGAATGTCTCCTTCGACGAGGTGAGCTCGAGGACGCGGGTTCGATTCGCAGCCACTGTGGCAGCATTTAAATGGCGGCGAAATAAAATATCCCCCATGTGGAGGGATCAGATATTGAAACGTAATTACAGTGTTGTCACCCAACGCCTGCGCCAGCACTTTGGGAACGTTAAGTCCTCCGAAGTATGACGATGGCCTGCTAGTCCCCGATAAAGCCCGATATGATCTAGACGAGCTATGATGCACTGTGACCTACATATGTTCATCGATCTAGGCGCAAAAAAACATTTTGAAAATACATGTTATGTATCATCCTTTAAAAGGCCTCCTTCAAAATTACGGAAGGCGTGTGCAATAAAGCCATCTTCTTCTACAATCGCCATCTTGCTCTTCGTTGTCGAAATGTTTCCTTAAGCATCTGTATCCCTTGCGAAGTTGAACAGTTCGTGAAAGGGTGGAAAAAGTGGTCCGTGATTTCATCGCACCTTCTCATTTATTTCAGCTGTACGAAGCACGGGATGTGATCACAGTACTTCGCGACCAGTACGTGGAGTGCCCGAATCAGCGAAATTGCGCTTTGAAGCTTCCTCTCGAGCAACTAGAGGTACGATTAGCTCGCTCTCTCCTATTATGGCTGTGTTATTCCACATAAAAAGAACACGAATTAAGTGACAAATTTCTGACACAGTAGACATCCGCATCCCTACGGTGTAAGAAAATGGAAGAAAATACAAGCGGAGCGGGAGAGATACTGGCTTCTAACATATCTTGCCACTCAGGGAAGTGTAAACAAATATCAAGTCAAGGCTTGTTCAGGCAAATAACAAGTCATAGTGCCCTGCTTCTGTGTATATATACCACGTTTGGTACGCGTTGGCAAATTAGCTAAACACATCTACTTTATCAAACTACGTGGCAAGATAGCTTGCATGCCCCCCATTTTGGTGACAGAAACCTGGGCACTGCGGAAAATGAAAGCATTGCTAGAAAGATTCTGCACGATACGAATTTTTCATGCGGCAATGGCCTTCAGTAATGGCTTCAGTAATGACTTCAGAAATTGCTTAATGTTCTGCAGAAATTAACATTGTGTGATCGCAAATTGTGAAATAGCCCTGTGTAATTTGACACACCGGAAAAGTTAATAACAGAACACAGCTTCTAATGTAAAAAATTTCGAACAAACTTGAAAGGTACGAGTGAATTTTCTCTGGCGTGATTCAGTGTCCAGCTCAAGCCGTTCTGAAAGTGGGGTCATTGAAATAAAACTACCGGACTTGTTTGCCTTCGACGTGGGTGTTTTTGATGCGAGTTGTTTACTCACCGATCGGCTTCCGCTAGAAATCATTTTCATTACACTACCCCATTCAATTTTGTACCTCCATATTAAGTCGTTGCTTGCAACTGTAGGAGTTGTGAAATGAACGACCTGAGTTGCAATTGAAGAATCCAAATTTCCGACGTATTCAAGCAGCAGCAAATAAAACACGACGCATAAAAATATCGCCACACGTAGCCTAGTTTATATCTTTGAATTTCGAACTGCAATAAGTTTTCGAAACCAAAGTCTATTGCATTCTCTAGTAGCACTCACCGTTGGGCTAGTTGTTGCATCTTTGTTACAATTAGTAAACATGGCCGCCAGAAACACGGCCACGCAAGAACACATAGACAAGATGGGCGCAGTATTATATTGTACTGTATTCTGCTACGTTCGATTGCATAAAAAGAATTCCTTGAATTAGGCGGCTGTTTCAATGCGAATGAAATACAACTGCCAGTATTTTACTTGCACGAAGCAAGCGTTAAAGAAGAATCATCAGGGGATAGCTGAGAACTGCTGCATAGACTGTTAAGACAAACATATTGTCATGCAAGTTCATAAGCTGAGCTTGACTGTCGATTTTTTTATTAAAGGGACACTAAAGAGAAACAATGAATTGGTTTAGATTGATAAAGTGTGCTCGGAGAACTCATCTGTAGTTTATTTCACCACCATAGGTTTATTATTAGAGGAGAAAACCAAGTTCAAAGCTTCACTTATAAATTTCGCGCCGAACTTTGTAATTCGTGACGTAGAAGGTTTCAAAGAGCATTTAACCTATTTTGGCGCCACTGGCTCGACGAAATTTCCACATACTCGTTACGTCCAGTCTCTGGCCCCCTCAGAGGACAATGTACTTCGATTTAACCGATTAGGAACTACGTAGGCCTAAGCAGGCGGCGTCAAAAATATGTGACGTCACGGCAAATGGTGCGGGAATTCCAAGGTGGTGTCGCCACTTGCATTTTCTTTTTGCGCGTTTTCTCGCTTATTAAGCGTCTTTTCGCAGCAAGCGTGGTGTTTGTGGTATCGTGGAAGACTACTTTACTAATGCGAGAAAAATAGTTTTGCTCTTTAGTTTTACGCCGACGACTGTACTGAAACGCTCACACTTGTCTACGACGCTACGTAGTCCACATTTCCGAGCTATATGAGACCTTTAAAGAAAGGTGTTTCTCTTACACTTGACATATATTAGACTGGCGATGATCTTATTGGGTAAATCATGGAAATTTCGCTTTACAGAATCATTACATAGAGTGCATGCAGCTGCGGAGCATCAAGTGCAACAAGTGTGGCACCGAAGTGCCAGCAAGTTCCTGGAACAAGCACAAAGCTGAGTGCAAGTTGACCTACGACACCGAATTCCCATCCCAGGTAACCCATACGTTTCATATGCACTTGTCATCTTAGTCATTAGCGCGAGCTGTTTATGACGTCCTTTGGAAGCTCTCATTTAGCGTTTAAAAAAAAACTACCGGCAAAGATGTTCTTTTTTGTGGTTTTTTTTTTGTTTAGAGTGTAGAAATACACTCGAAGAAGGATATGCTATCAGGCCAACAAGTTAGTCTAAGAAAAAGGTATTCTCGCTCGCACATTTAAAAGATGAACACAAAAACAAGAAAATTTGGCCATCGATGTCGGAAAAATTTTATTTCTTGTTTTCAACCAGTTTAAATGGTAACACTTAGATGCACAGGTGGACGACTAGGATCTTTCTTCTAGTGCGTTTTGCTTGAGCGAAAGAAATAGGCACTGTACAATAAGTTATGTGGCAGTTAAAATTCTAACAGCAGAACCATAATAGGCTCTAGGCATGTATAGAAATCACGAAACACAAAATACAGAAACAATAAGTAATAGGGACTTAGCCAGAAATTTTTTCAAAGGGGGCAAGGGAAGGGGAGGCGGGACTTCGGTAAAGTTTGACCCTTAACCCCCCCCCTTTCTATGGCTACGCCAATGATAATGAGGATACAGTTAACGAAAGAAATCATCGAGTCGAGGCATGTTCAAAAAATAATTACAACTAAACAAGTTTTACGCAAAATGTATGAAAACACACGGTGTTTTATGAAAACTCCCGGGTTCGCACGCAGTTATAGCATACAAGGCATTTATTTATTTATTTATTTATTTATTTATTTATTTATTTATTTATTTATTTATTTATTTATTTATTTATAGAGTCCTTACAGGCCTCGTTAGAGGCATTGGGTAAGTAGGGCATCAAAAAATATAAATGATCACACAAAATCAATACATATCACACAGGATGAAATGGCTCAAAGCACACATATCCATTTTTAAGCACATTAAAATATTGGCTAACAATAACTGCAGAGGCGAAAAGAGAACGGGAGTAGTTCAACGCTATAAATAATTAATACAATTAGAGAGAACACCAACAGATACATTTCGTACACACGCAGGTAATGTACAGTAAAAACCATCGGTACAATGAATGGGCAGAAAGAAATAACGACCTCATACGTAAGAGAGCTAATAAAATACACATAACGAAAAAAAGGCGTTATGCATTTTGTCGAGGTTATTTCAGCGCAATAATGCTAGCTAGAATAAAACATCACGTTGGCCTAAGAATGAGGCAGCCAACATGATTTCAGGAATCAGACAGCCGGCATAACAGGCCAGAACATCCCCCGGCGTCTCCAACCAAACCGCCAGGATCTGCTTCAAGGAAGACTGGAGCCGCTAAACGTACAACAGGCGCCGCAGAAAGCCTATATCCTGCAGGCCAGCTTCGACACATGAGGAACGGTGACCATGGCCAAGGGCCCGCGAGAACCGGAACTGCAAGTCTGCCTCCCTACCTGTCAGATAAGGTACGTGCTTTTAACGGCGCAGCTATTTATAAATAGTTCCTTGCGAGTTGATCGCAAAAAAAACGATCACCATCTTAACGGGTATGTGCCACTGTGCGGCTACCTGAGAACGAGCACAGAGAAAGAGAGAGAGAAAGATAAAGAGAGCGACGGAAAGAAAGATATAAATAAAGACAAAGAAAAAAAATATTGCCGCAAAAGAATTCTTCACGAGGCGGGATTCGAACCCGCCTATCCTCAATCCGAAGACGAGCGTCATCAGCACTTGGCTATCCAGGCACGCTAGCAGAGCATATCCTTGTATAGATAGCATGCACGTGACGTCATGGACGCAGCTTCGTAACGTACGGGTTCACCAATATGGCGGCTTTGATGACGTAGAGGCAGCGTAATCACATTGCGATTAAACTGCTTCAAAATGATACTACTAACGCGACGTCACAAACCTGGCGTCCTGCCATGCGGTGCACCAATATGGTGGTTTCAGTGAGGTCAGTGCAAGCCATCTATAGTATAGTGTAGCAAGGTGGTGGGAAAGGGATGCGAGCGTGAGGAGGAGAGATGGTGAGGAGGAGGAAAAGGAGAAGGGAAATGAGGAGGGGAGAGAGTAAAGCGTAGCGCGGAAAGAATGAGAAAAAGAGCAATAGAGCGAAAGAAATACAAAAAGAAAAACAGATACAGAGAGAACGTCAACGGAATAGGGAGAAAAAAAGATATTCTCTTACGTGTAGCTGTAGGCAGCGCCATGCCCACATATGTATTTTTTGACATTGTCGTTGACTCTTTCTGCTATTACAGCCGAAGAACTGCAGTTCCAGCGAAAGTGAAAAGTTCGCGTGCCAGTACTGCGGCAGGAACGTGAAGCAAGAGAATATGCAGCGTCACCTTGAGAAATGCTACAACTTGCCGATCGATTGCCCCTTCTGCCATCAACCCATCAGCAGAAAGGATGCGAATGTGAGAACATTCAGCCTGTTTTATTCAAGCAAAGTTTGTGTTGCCTCATAAGTGTCGTTGTAGTTGTAGTTGCGACCGCAAAAAAGAATAAATAAATAAATAAATAAATAAATAAATAAATAAATAAATAAATAAATAAATAAATAAATATCCCAGCGCGCGCGAGCGCAAACAAATGATGCCTTCGAAGGTGCGCCGGTCAGATGCTTGTCTGCAGGGGCCGTTTTCCAATAATTGATGCTCTTTCGATGGTTGGCTTGCCGGTGATCGAGCGTTTCTGATACGGCAATCTGATCTTTTATTCAGGTTATCGAGGTGGTTTGTCATTTCACGTTGGTGCATTTCATTGTTGCCTGGAACATGATTGTTGCCTGTGGCAAGTGAAGTTTTTCGCTGTTAAGCATGTGGATGACGGTCCGATTTCCAGCATGGAGGAAGGAAACATTAAGAAGGGAGCACTCCTGAGTGGGAAAGAAAGAAAGAAAGAAAGAAAGAAGGAAAGAAAGAAAGCAAGAAAGAAAGCAAGAAAGAAAGCAAGAAAGAAAGAAGGAAAGAAAGAAGGAAAGCAAGAAGGAAAGCAAGAAGGAAAGCAAGAAGGAAAGAAAGAAGGAAAGAAAGAAGGAAAGAAAGAAGGAAAGAAAGAAGGAAAGCAAGAAAGAAGGAAAGCAAGAAAGAAGGAAAGAAAGAAAGAAGGAAAGAAAGAAAGTAGGAAAGAAAGTAGGAAAGAAGGAAAGAAAGCAAGAAGGAAAGAAAGAAAGAAAGAAAGAAAGAAGGAAGGAAAGAAAGAAGGAAGGAAAGAAAGAAGGAAGGAAAGAAGGAAGGAAGGAAAGAAGGAAGGAAGGAAAGCAAGAAGGAAGGAAGGAAAGAAGGAAGGAAGGAAAGCAAGAAGGAAGGAAGGAAAGCAAGAAGGAAGGAAGGAAAGAAGGAAGGAAGGAAGGAAAGAAGGAAAGAAGGAAGGAAAGAAGGAAAGAAGGAAAGAAGGAAGAAAGAAAGAAAGAAAGAAAGAAAGAAAGGAAGAAAGAAAGAAAGAAAGAAGGGAGGAAAGAAAGAAAGAAAGAAAGAAGGGAGGAAAGAAAGAAAAGTAGTACGTCAAGCACGCACATGCCAAGCTTCGCTTGTCCCCATTTTTCGCAATAGGACAAGGGTTCTGCGTATTTTAAATGCGAAGCATTTCTTAGCGAACTTCTGCGACTTTGAGCGTATCTATCTATCTATCTATCTATCTATCTATCTATCTATCTATCTATCTATCTATCTATCTATCTATCTATCTATCTATCTATCTATCTATCTAATCTATCTATCTATCTATCTATCTATCTATCTATCTATCTATCTATCTATCTATCTATCTATCTATCTATCTATCTATCTATCTATCTATCTATCTATCTATCTATCTATCTATCTATCTATCTATCTATCTATCTATCTATCTATCTATCTATCTATCTATCTATCTATCTATCTATCTAGCCGCCTACGACTTTGTGCTCTCCTGGTCGCTTGGTTAATCGAATGTACACCAAAGTTGGTATGGTGTAACATGACTGTATGACGAACATAAATGACAAGTCATAACATGAAAATCATGACACGCATGTCATGTACAGCATGATTTACATGCCACGCTCATGGTGCGCTGGCGGCCGTTTCGCTAGCTTGATATACACCAAAATTGGTATCTTGCGACGTGACTGTGTGACGAGCATAAATAACACGAGTTAACATGAATATCATGAGAGGCATGTCATGTACAGCATGACTTACGTGCCACGCTCATGGTGCACTGGCGGCCGTTTCGCTGGCTTGATCTACCCCGAAATTGGTATTAGGTGACGTGAGTGTGTGACGAACATAAGTAACACACGAGATAACATGAAAATCATGACACGCATGTCATGTGCAGCATGACTTACGTGCCACGCTCATGATGCGCTGGCGGCCGTATCGCTAGCTTTATATACGCCAAGATTGGTATCTTGCGACGTGACTGTGTAACGAACATAAATAACATGAGTCAACATGAAAATCATGACACGCATGTCATGTACAGCATGACTTACGTGCCACGCTCATGGGGCGCTGGCGGCCGTTTCGCTAGCTTGATCTACCCCGAAATCGGTATTGCGCGACGTGACTGTGTGACGAACATAAATAACACGAGTTAACACGAAAATCATGACACGCATGTCATGTACAGCATGACTTACGTGTCACGCTCATGGGGCGCTGGCGGCCGTTTCGCTAGCTTGATCTACCCCGAAATTGGTATTGCGCGTCATGACTTTGTGACGAACATAAAAACGCGAGTTAGCATGAAAATCATGACACGCATGTCATGTACAGCATGACTTACGTGCCACGCTCATGGGGCGCTGGCGGCCGTTTCGCTAGCTTGATCTACCCCGAAATTGGTATTGCGCGTCATGACTTTGTGACGAACATAAATAACAAGAGTTAACACGAAAATCATGACACACATGTCATGTACAGCATGACTTACGTGCCATGCTCATGGGGCGCTGGCGGCCGTTTCGCTAGCTCGATATACACCGAAATTAGTATCTTGCGACGTGACTGTGTGACGAACATAAATAACACGAGTTAACATGAAAGTCATGACACCATGTCATGTACAGCATGACATAGTGCCAGGCTCATGGTGTGCTGGCGGCCGTTTCGCTAGCTTGATCTACC